>NC_053389.1:80800160-80946548 GCF_905171765.1 Bufo bufo
AGACTGCCGAAGAAGGTCTATCTAAGATTTAAAAGTCCGGTCGGCACAATTTCAAAAGTGGCTATTATATTGCATAATGAATCTGGATCATGACAAAGATTATGATGTCAAATTAATAAATGATATGTAATTGCAAAGAAGTTCCTGTGTGCCGCAATCTTCTCTTCTACTAACGCAGGTGCTGGCGGAAACCCAGATCGACGTAGGGGCCGCAATCCTGTGCCATTCCAGGGTACAACTCGCTCCCGGCCTCCACAACATTCACCCAATGTGCCGTCAAGGAAATGTAGCATCCCTGGCCGAATGCACTTGTCCATGTGTGCATGGTTAAGTGGACCTTCCAAGTAACTGTGTTGGTCAGGGAACATGGGATGTTACGGGACACATGTTGGTGTAAGGCGGGCATGGCACACCTTGAAAATTAATGACTGCTGGGGACTGCGTAACGCGGGACGGTCACCTACATCAGGCTGCGGAAGGCCTCAGTGTCCACAAGCCTAAATGGCAAAATTTCCAGGGCCAGTGATTTTTTAAAGTTGCACATTTAGGGCTATAGCCTGTGGGTGGTTGGCTGGGTATTTGCGCTTGCGTTCAAATGCCTGGGGTAAAGACATTTGTACGCTGCGCTGGGGCACGGAAGTGGATGTGGTCGCTGATGGTGCTTGCGAAGGTCCAGGTGCAGGGCAGGAGGCATCCTCGCCTGCGCCTTCGACAGGCGATTGGCCAGCACGTACCATAGGGGAAGAGGATGCAGTGGTGTGACCTGCAGACACAGATTGTGGACCCAGCTATTACGGTGCTTTGATGCCATGTGGCGGATCATGCTGGTGGTGGTGAGGTTGCTAGTGTTCACGCTCGTGCTAATTTTTGTATGGCACAGGTTGCAAATTACAATTCTTTTGGTCATCCGCACTTTCCTCAAAAAAGCGCCAGACTGCGGAACACCTACCTCTGGGCAAGGGAGATTTATGCAAGGGGGTGCTCCATGGAACAGTTGCGGGCCTGTGTGGTGTGGCCCGCCTTCTCCCTTTTGCCACCCCACTTCCTCTTCCAGCCTGTTGAGGTGCAGCAGATCCTTCCCCCTCTGTACTGCTGTCCTTGCTCGGCTTTCCACCTTCCCAGGTTGGGTTCAATGACTTCATTGTCCACCACCTCCTCTTCCACTTTCTCACTCTGCTCATCCTCCTGACTTGTTGACCTAACCACTAGCTCAGTGATTGACAACTGTGTCTCATCCTCTTCATCAACCTCTTGAGACATTGGCAAATATGTCTCATCATAATCCACCTCATTAAACAGTAATTGTCGTTCCCCACCGTCATCTTCTTGTGATTGTGGATGCTCAAGAGTTTGGGAATCAGGGTACAAGATCTGTCCCTCTTCAAGCTTGCTTGGTGAGAGGGCCAAATCAAGGAATGGTGCTGAAAAGAGCTCCTCGAAATATCCGAGTGTGGGATCACTTGTTTGCCCAGTCTCTCCATGGTGGGAGGAAAGAGGATCAGGGTGAGGATTGGGTTGAGCAGACTCTTGACTACTGAGACTGGATTTGGTGGAAGACAGGGTGGTGCTTAATCGACTGGAAGCAATATCTGCTGCAATCCAACCGACCACCTGGTCGCACTGGTCTGACTTCAAGAGTGGTGTCCTGCGCCGCCCTGCAAACTGGGACATGAAGCTAGGTATCATGGATGATTGTTTTTCTTGTGCTCTGTCAGCAGGCACAGTTTCACCGCGCCCAGGCCACAGCCTCTGCGTGCACCATCAGCATCACGGCCACTGCCCTGTCCCTTACTGCTCGCCTTCTTCATATTAAATGTTATATATGATTGAAAGTCTGTCACACGTACAGTAGCGTAGAATTTGGAAGTGTATGCGCAAACAAATTTAAAAAGGTATTTGGGATGTGAAAACCTGCAGATAATGTCGCTGATGTCACCAACGGCTAATGAAAAATTACAGGAAATGTCACAGGTATTTGGGATGAGGAAACATTATACAGGAGAGGTGCCACCGGTAATGTCACTGTCCGCAGCTTCTACGCAAAAAAGTACACTGTATGTCACAGGTACATTTTTTAACCGCACACTTTACACGGAGATGTTGCCCCTGGTAATGTCACTGTCAGAAGCAGACACCATTTATTGACCAAGTACACTGTATGTCACAGATACATTTTTGAAGTGCACACGTTACACTGCAGATGTGGCCCTGGTAATGTCACTGTCCGCAGCAGACACCATCTACAAAAAAAGTACACTGCATGTCAACAGATACATTTTTTGCACTGCAGATGTGGCGCTGGTAATGTCACCGTCTGCAGCAGACACCGTCTACGGAAAAAGTACACTGTATGTCACAGATAATTTTTTTCAGCGCACACGTTACACTGTAGATGTGGCACTGGTTATGTCACTGTCAGAAGCGGACACCGTCTATTGAAAAAGTACACTGTATGTCACAGATATTTTTTTTAAGCGCACACCTTACACAGGAGATGTGGCGCAGCTAATGTCACTGTCCACAGCGGACCCCATCTACGGAAAAAGTACACTGGATGTCAGATATTTTTTGGATGCGCACACTTTACACTGGAGATGTGGTGCAGCTAATGTCACTGTCCACAGCGGACCCCATCTACGGAAAAAGTACACTGGATATCACAGATATTTTTTGGGATGCGCACACTTTACACTGGAGATGTGGCGCAGCTAATGTCACTGTCCGTAGCAGACACTGTCTATGGAAAAAGTACACTGGATATCACAGATATTTTTTGGGATGCGCACACTTTACACTGGAGATGTGGCGCAGCTAATGTCACTGTCCGCAGCAGACACTGTCTATGGAAAAAGTACACTGGATGTCACAGATTTTTGGGGAATCCGCACACTTTACACTGGAGATGTGGCGCAGCTAATGTCGCTGTCTGCAGCGGCCTAACTAGTGTACGCTATTTAGTGCAGAATGCGCTAAAAAAAGATATTGCTTCCATACACAATAGTACTTATAAGGACTTTGGGGTCTGTAAAGTTTTAGCAATTTAGCGCAGGTTGCGCTAAATATATAGATTGCTACTGCCACACACAACAGTCCTTAAAAGGACTTTTTGGTCTCTGAAATGTTTTGGTGGTAAAATTAAATCACTCCCTACACTGTCTGTCCCTTCCCCAGCACAGCTCTCCCTGACTAAGAATGAGACGAACATGCGTCATCGGGTGCTATATAGCACCCGATGACGCGTTCCGGCCAGCCAATCACTGTCATGCCAGCAGCCAACATGGCTACACCATTAGGCCTCATGCACACGACTGTTGTTCTGGTCCGCATCTAAGCCGCAGTTTTTGCAGCTCGGGTGCGGACCCATTCACTTCAATGGGGCCACAAAAGATGCGGACAGCACTCCGTGTGCTGTCCACATCCTTTGCTCCGTTTCGTGCCCCCGCAAAAAAAATATAACATGTCCTATTCTTGTCCGTTTTGCGGACAAGAATAGGTATTTCTACAATGGGCCGCCTGTTCCATTCTGCAAATTGCGGAAGGCACACGGGCGGCTTCCGTGTCTTGCGAATCTGCAATTTGCGGACCGCAAAAAAATGGAACGGTCGTGTGCAGGAGGCCTTACAGTGAGGGCAGTACTTACCTGCACGTTTATTGGCTGCTTAGCAGCCAGGAAATTTGAAGGGGGCGGAGACTCGAGCATTGCGCTCGAGCACATGCGGTATTCGGCCGAATACCGCCATGTGCCGAGCATCGAGATGCTCGAGCCAAACTGGTGTTCGGCTGAGCATGCTCGATCATCACTATTCCTAAAGTCTTCCACCCAACTGCAAGACATCTAGAAAATGGCCAGCAAACTATGCATGCACTTCAGACACTCTAACAATGCAAAACAGACCCTCCTTGAGCTGCAATGGCAGAATAGCATTCCCCAACATCGCCTGATATGCACCCGTTGGAACTCCACCCTCCACATGTTATATAGCATGAGCAGAGGAAGACCGTGAACAATTTCTTGATGATGCAGGTGGACAGTACTCCCCTGTGTAACTTCAATGTTAGCCAGTGGCAGCTCATGCATGACACCTGCTGTTTGCTCAGGCCCTTTGAGGAGACCACTTTATTTGTCAGTCGCCAGGACTACGGAATGAATGATGTCATTTCCTTCATGTCCAGCAGCTGATAAATCTGGCTGGCCAGGGGACAGGAGATGTAGCAACTACATCTCACGGTCACCAGAGCCCTGTAGGGACTAAACTGGCGGAGGAGGAGGAGGACATTCAGGCACAAGCAATGTATACAGAAATGGGTGGTTTCTCTGCACAAATGGCAGGAGGAGCTGGAGGGCCATGAGGAAGACCAGGCAGATGACCCCGACAGACTGTGGAAGTATGCAGTGGAGATAGAGGCAGGGAGTCCCACCAAGTCCCTTACACAAATGACCAGATGCATGCTGAGTTGCTTGTGTAATGACAGATGTATTATTTATCACCATTCAGCATAGGGATAACTACTGACTCTCCACCATGTTGGACCCTCGCTACAGGTCCAAATTGGGGGGCATTTCCTCCACCTGCTGAGACCCAGGAACCTGTCTGTCGGACATACTGTTCAGCAACTGTAAGTGTAAAATAGCAGTAGTTTTAAACCACTTTTTCTATCTAATTATAGAATTATAGAATTACTTATGTATAAAACAAGCTGAGAAAACAAGGAAAAGAAAAATGGCAAGCTCGCAGTCAATTCGCATACACTTTACTAAATCAAAAAGTGGTTCTGCCTATAGTGTGAGTGCCCAGTATACCATTTTATATTGTCTTACTTTACTAAATCAGTTCATACACATTTATTATAAAAATATAAAACCAATATCCCCATATATAAACTCATTAAAAACACATTGTCGGTCCCTTTAAATGTTTAAATGTGGAGCTCTCACATAAAACCTTTGATTAATATAAAATATGGCCTTGTGAACCTTATAGTTCTTTGGCTCAATAGAACTAGTACACACTTGATTGTAACATTAATTTATATAGATGTCTTGATATCCACAATGTTCGATAGTCTAGCGCTCCTGCGCTTATGCTGGTACTTATAGTACTACTGAATTATAAATAAAATGTCTTGCTATAAATAGATGTTCAATAACTTTTGCTATTAGATTATGGGTGATTATGGCCCGCTGTGGATAGGTGTCCAGTAGTACAGCGCTCCTGCACTTATTCTTGGACATGTAATACTAACAGGTTATGCATGGAATGTCCCGTGATTTCCCAGTTTGTCCACTCAGTTGGTTATATTGTATATTTTTTTCATTTTACATTAGTGGTGATTAATTTACTCACGGAACCCACAGTGTATTGCTGTCTTGTGTCGGCTGTATGCTGCTCTGTATGTCGGCTGTGGGTTCCGTGACATGCCCTTGAACTGTGACCTCCACAGCACTCCGCTCCCTTAACAGTGTCATCCACAGCGCCCTTCCCCTTTAAAGCTGACCTACAGCAGTGAAGAAAAATGGCTGAGATGTTATGGAAACCAAACCTGTGTGTATGTGGAGACTAAGGGCCTGCGAGCTTCTATTGGCTAATAAGGGTCTTGTGACCAGGCTTCTATTGGCTAATGCATTTTTTTGCGAATATCTCATTAACGTGCTAGAGAGCTGAGACACTGTCTAAAACCTTTCCGGACACCTGATGTACCTGTGTGCCAATTTCATTACAGAATCAAAGCCTAATGGAATTACTTATGTATAAAACAATGTGAACACCCCAAAAGCAGTATTATTAGAACGCTATTTCGCCCCAATTACAGAATCAATGCCAATTGGAATTACTTATTTATAACACAAGGTGTAAAACTAAATATGTGAAAAAAACTTAGTGCTATTTCACCCCAATTACAGAATCAAGGCCTAATGGAGTTACATACGTATTTATAAAACAACATGAACACCCCAAAAGCAGTAGTGTTAGAAAACTAATTAAATTACTTATCTGTAAAACAAGGTGTAAAACCAAAAAAATGAAAAAATTGAGTGCTATTTCATCCCAATTACAGAATCAAGGCCTAATGGAATTACTTATGTATAAAACAATCTGAACACCCCAAAAGCGAATGCTATGTCACCCCAACACCCCAATTACAGAATCAAGGTGTTATAAAATTATGTATGCATAATCCATTGTGCAGACCACAACAGTAGTATTAGCCAACTCTTTCACTCAATTTAGTGCATCAAGGTGTAATAGAATTGCTTGTCTGTTAAGCAAAGGGGGGACACTGTTCAATTAGCCCCTGCACTCTCCCTGCACTCTCCCTATAGTGTTATTAAAGTCTCCCTATGATCTCCTTACACTGTCCCTGTGCTGCCCCTGAACTCTTCCAAACTAAAATTTTACAAATAAAGGCTTTCTTAATCACTGTCCCTAGCACCTGTCACACCTCCCCCTGCACTAAGTTCACAGTAAAATGGTGAAGACCGGGCAGGATGAGTCTTCTTATTTGTGACATCACAGGGGCTGGCTAGCTGCTGATTAGCTGGCTGCACAGCATTATGGGTGATCCCTCGTTCCCAGGCTTCTTACTTTCACTTTGTAACATGTGCAGCAGCCATTTTAGAAAAAATCTGATTAGTTACCAGGAAGCTGAAGGAAATTCGGATTTGTGACAAAAAATTTATTCCTGAAATTCAGATCGAATTCCACATTCAATTTGTTTAACTAATTATTTCCGGAATGCTTGAGGTTTTGAATATCTCAGAAGCAGTTTCAGTTCCATCATATCATCATTGCTATACATCGTCAAGCCACACACCTATGCGTCTGTTGCCAGTTGCCTCTTTAGTGTTTGTGATCTCTTTCCTCTGGTCTCTCCTTCCTATTATCTTTCTGGTCCATCCACCTTATGAGTATTGCTCTGGTCCTTTAAACCCTATGAAGTGTATGGACCTCTTACTTTTTGGACAGCCCGCTCTGTGATCCAAATATATTTTGGCCTTCTCAACCCCTCATGTATGTACATTTTTTGTGGATTCAGGAGATGCCAGGTATTTGCCCATTCCATTACTGCAAATAAAATTGCAAATGGGGTGGATTTTCTAGAGAGCAGTGATAAACAAATTAGTTCATACAAATCAAATTAATTTGAAAATCTTTAGTTAACAGGAAGGGGCTGGCCACACTGCCCAAGAGACTCTGAGCAGCCGTGCAGTCACAGAGACTCGGCTGCTATTGCCGGAGCAGTGAAGATGGCAAATGTGCATGTCTGAGTGCACCCTTAAGTGCAATGGCGCATGCTCAATTGGCATCTGCGATGTTCAAGTAGCAGCAGCAGAGCCTATGTGCTACTTGGCACAAAGGCGCTGGCATTAAATTGACAGGGCAAGGGAAAATATCTGACCCTGTCAATCAAGGGAGCGTTCGAAATCTCTTGGTCAGTGGAGCCAGCCCCTCATTGGTCAAGTAGGGAGATTTTTTAGAGAATTAGTAACAATCGATTTGCTCATCACTACTAGAGAGTATTACTAAAACCGGAGTAATTATTTATTTCTAAATGAATTATTTAGAAAAAAATCTCATGCTAATTAAATTGAAGTTCTGTATCTATACTGTATTCCTCTGCAGTTTGATCAGTTAATCTTATGATGTGCCCACTGGGCGATAAATAGAATCTGTCACAAATCTCTTATTGAAGTAAGAAAAGTAAATACATACTGTTCTACCTTCAGGGTCTACGAAATAATCTATAACCTTCAGATTAATTTTCCCATGAATGAATACTGAAACTTTCAAGCAAAGTTTGAGTAGAAAGAGCTATCTGATTTCACAATCAAACCTTCACACAACAAATGTAAATCTTCCTTTATTAAGAGTGTCACCTGCAATACTACTATTACTGGTAAGGGCGTAACTCTAGGGGGTGCAGAGGTAGCAGTCGCTGGTGGGCCCAGGAGCCTAAGGGGGCCCAAAGACCCTTGTGCTGCATAGGAAGACACCAGTATTATAGAAAGGGCATGCAGGTCAAATTACTAGTTATGATCGAGCACCAAAGTATTCGGGTGTTCGACCCGAACACATTGCTACTAGGGTTGAGCGAACGCGAACTGTAAAGTTCGGTTTCATAGCGAACTTTAGGATTTTTGGACCCCGGACCCGAACCTGAACATTTCTGTAAAAACTGTGTGCTCTTAGAAGCCATCACAGCCATGCCTACTAATGGCATGGCTGTGATTGGCCAGTGTAGCATGTGACCCAGCCTCTATATACAGTAAGCTGGAGTCATGTAGCGCTGCACGTCACTCTGCTGTGCTTAGTGTAGGGAGAGGATGCTGCTGCTGTGAGGGAGAGAAAAGGACAGAAACTTTAATCAGAACTCCAATTGAACTCAGCGATCTACATAGATTTTGTTGTGTGGGTGCAGTGCACAATCTTTTTACCCTGCCCTGAGCCCAGTGACAGAGAAAAATAAATTTATCCGTCTGTTAGTTAGGTGGGCGGCGGTGGCGGCCATTTTAGGCAAGCTCATTGCACCAGCACTGCATATGTGCTTTTTGTGACATTCAAATCCAAGCTTGAAATACTGCAATAATAATCTGGTTTAAAAAAACACACCCTTTTTTGGCAATATCCTACATCTGGTGTCTTTGCAGCATTAGTCAGTGTGCAATTTAAACTAGAAATACAGCTATAATTTTCTGGGTTTTAAAAAACACACTTTTTGGGCAAAATATAAAATTTTACAGCCCTTGCTGCATCTGTACGTGTAAAATTCAAGCGTTATATACAGCTGTCATATTCTGTTAGTAAAAAAAAACACCCTTTTTGGGCAAAATACTTAATATTGCAGCCTTTGCTGCATCTGTCATTGTTAAAAACAAGTTTGAAATACTTCAATAATTTTCTGGCTTTGAAAAAACACCAATTTTTGGCAATAATCTTCATCTTGGGCTTCTGCCGCATTAGTCAGTGTGCAATTAAAGCTAGAAATACAGCTATAATTTTCTGGGTTTTAAAAAACACCCTTTTTGGGCTAAATACACAATTTTACAGCCCTTGCTCCATCTGCACGTGTGAAATTCAAGCGTTATATACAGCTGTCATATTCTGTTAGTAAAAAAACACTCTTTCTGGGCAAAATACTTAATATTGCAGCTAGAGTTGAGCGGACACCTGGATGTTCAGGTTCGACGGGTTCGGCCGAACTTCACAAAAAAGTTTGAGTTCGGGACCCGAACTTGACCCCGAACCCGAGCCCCATTTAAGTCAATAGGGACCCGAATTTTTGAGCACTAAAATGGCTGTAAAAATGTCATGGAAAGGGCTAGAGGGCTGCAAATGGCATCAAAATGTGGTTTAGAGCATGGCAAGTGCTCTGCAAACAAATGTGTATAGAGAAATGACTCTAAATAACATAAAATACATAAAAAAAAATAATAATAATCTTGATCTAGGAGGACGAGATCCATATGGAGTAGGAGGTTGAGGAAGCGGTGGATGTGGCGGTGTAGGTGGAAGCGGCAGTGGAGGAGGAGGAGGTAGCCTACACTGCTTTTTGGTTTTAAATTTATTTTTATTTTTTTAAATTAGGGTACACCCCAGAACATTGGGAAATATAACCTGTGATAACCCCCTCCAGTCGTGCTAAACACATGTTCAGACAATACACTGGCTGCAGGGCAGGCCAGCACCTCCAAGGGGTAAGAGTCAAGAGGAAATGTGGGGCAAATTACAGAAGCACAAATGTGGGCCAAAAGAGTCAAGCGGAAATGTGGGACACATTATTGAAGCGCAAATGTGGTACAACTTGTTAAAGTTTAAGCATTGAATGAAAGGAGGCGGCGCGCATCAATTAAAGAAGAATTTCAGAAATTTTATTCCCTGTCACCTATGCAGAGCAGGGGTTTATTCACGTCTAAAATTGTAAAATGTCAACCCAAGAATGTAACAGAAAAATCACAGAAATTTATTAACCTGTCTACTTGGTAGAGCAGGGGTCTATGACAGAAAAAAATTGTTTATTGCCACCCGAAAATGTAAAACAAAAATTATTGAAATTTATTAAGCTGACAACTATGTAGAGGAGGGGTATATTACACCCAAAAATTGGTGAATTTGACCAGAAAATGTAACTGACAATTTATTTGTTTTTTTACCGGTCTAATAGGTAAAGCAGTGGTACATCACACCCCAAAAATTTGTGAATTTCACTAGAAAATGTAACTGACAATTTTTTATTTTTTTACTGGTCTAAAAGGTATAGCAGTGGTACATCATACCCAAAAAATTGGTGAATTTCACCCGAAAATGTAACTGACAATTTTTTATTTTTTTTTACCGGTCTAATAGATATAAGCAGTGCTACATCATACCCAAAAATTGCTGAATATCACCAGAAAATGTAACTGACAAATTTTTCTTTTTTTTTACCGGTCTAATAGGTATAGCAGTGGTACATCACACCCAAAAATTGGTGAATTTCACCAGAAAATGTAACTGACAAATAGTGAAATGACATAAAATACGTACAAATAAAAATAAAAAATTTGATTTATGAGGTGGAGTTCCATATGGAGTAGGAGTTTGAGGAGGTGGTGGACGTAGCGGTGTAGGTGGAAGCGGCGGTGGAGGAGGACGAGGTAGCCAACATTGGTTTTTGGTTTTATTTTTTTAATTTTTTTATTAGGGTACACTCCAAAAGAGTGTGAAATATCCAAAATACAAGAATGAGCAATTGCGCTGGAGTATAACAATGGCTGGTTAAGGCCGGTATACATGTCTATTCTGCACAACGTACGGACAAGTCCTGTGGGATTCATGCCTGGTTCATTTTAATAAACGTGAGCTTGTCCACATTGGCTGTGGACAGGCAGCTGCGCTTGTCTGTGATAACGCCCCCTGCCGTGCTAAACACATGTTCAGACAATACACTGGCTGCAGGGCAGGCCAGCACCCCCAAGGCGTAAAGGGCAAGCTCAGGCCATGTGCCCAATTTGGAGACTCAGAAGTTGTAGGGGGCAGACCCGTCATTCAGTACGTGTAGGCGTGTGCACACATACTGCTCCACCATGTTGGTGAAATGCTTCCTCCTGCTAAGACGTAACGTGGTGGTGCTGGTTGTTGTGGCGTGCTGACAAAGCTTTTCCACATTTCGGCCATGCTAACCCTACCTTCTGAGGTGGATTCAGGAGATGCCAGGGATTTGCCCATTCCATTACTGCAAATAAATTTGCAAATGGGGTGGATTTTCTAGAGACCAGTGATAAACGAATTAGTTCATACAAATCAAATTAATTTAAAAATCTTTAGTTAAAAGCAAGGGGCTGGCCACACTGCCCAAGAGACTCTGAGCAGCCGTGCAGTCACAGAGACTCGGCTGCTATTGTCGGAGCAGTGCAGATGGCAAATGTGCATGCACCGCTCATGTCTGAGAACACCCTTAGGCCTAGTTCACACGAACGTGTGTGATCCGTGGCCGTATTGAGGCCCGCAAATTGCGGGCCGCAATACACGGCCACAGTTCCGTGTGCATTCCGCATCACGGATGCGGAGCCATTCACTTCTTTTTCTTTTTAAAATCTGTTTATTAATTTTATAACATGTATAAAATAATACAAACAATGGTATACAAGACCAATTTTGGACATTGATCATTCGATGTTCCAATACAATGAGTGAAAGCCAGTACAGGTAAGCAAATCCAATGAAAAGACATTGACATTGTATTAGAAGTACAACCCACAATAACGTATAGTATTTAATATGCTGCAAGAGGGATCTATCACAGTGGTTGGTAGGACAAGGAACAAATGCATTCAGACAAGGGGTACCAAGTAGAAATCCAGTTCTCAAAATTAGTGATAGTCAGGGAGATAGACAAACCCATACTATACATGCAAGATGATGCTTAGTACAAAATTGGCGGCGTATTCAAATGAGCTAGATAAAACAACAATGAATTGATGAACAAACAAAGACAGGGGACAAAGAGGGGGGGAGGGGAAAGGGAAAGGAGAGGTGTGGAGGAGAAGGTGTGTATTAACAAGTTGTAAATAAGGATCATACTCCTCGGATCCAGAGAAATATCAAACAGACGAGTGAGGACTTATAGTAGAAGCCAGTCTAGGCCAAGCGGCCATGTGGCCAGGCGGCCATTAGTAATGCAAATGCTAAGTAATGTGTATATAAACAACAACACAGTGATATTGGTAATGGATAAAATAACCTTGTGTGATTCAAGAGGTCAGGAGGTCCAATTCCTTAAGTTGGTGAGGAGTTATGATATCCTTCCTAGCCGTCCATGGAAGCCATATTTTAGTAAATTTGTGATGGGAGCGAAGTTCCCAATGTGATAGTTCCCTGGTCTTGCTAGAGCTTCAACTTTTCCTCTCCATTGAGAGACTGATGGAGGAACTGCTGATTTCCAGTTGGAAGCAATTAGTATTCTCGCTGCTGCCAGCAGAATTCTCAAGAGGGATCATTTTGAGGCTGTTAAAGGGTTGAGTATTAGAGTCAGAAGGGCTATTTTTGGACAGCTAGGAAGCAGACCATCTTTTAATTCAAGAATGTCCCTTATTAGCTTAAAAACCAAATCCCAAAAGGTTTTTATTTTGGGGCATAACCACCATATATGCAAGAAGGAACATTTTTCAGACAGACATCTCCAGCAACTATTCGAAGTGTCTCCATACATCAGGCTTAGTTTTACAGGGGTTAAGTACCACCTTGTGAGGACTTTGTATGCATTCTCTTGTATGGTTACACATCTGGAGATACTTTTAGGAGTGCTTAGAATAATCTGAGTTTCCCTTTTGGAAAATTTCACATCTAAGTCTTTCTCCCATTCCTTTATGAAGTAAAGGGAGGAAGAAAATTCTAATGGTAGTAGGTTTCTAGTTACAATGGAGATGATCTTCGCTGGGTATTGGATTTGTGAAACAAGTCTTTAAAACCATGTTAATGATGAGGTAGCTTGATTCTTTTTGAGAATAGAACTAATTATGTTTTTTATGCATGTAAATTGCAACTGACTGAAATCCGTAAGTTTAAATTTCATTATGAATGTATAACTGTCGTATTTTTTATTTTTTTTGGAGTATTGGATTGTGGGGATTAATATAACCTTGGTGGCCCTATTTTAATTTTTCACTGTGTATTCAATTACCCCTTAATTCCACAGTTTTGTTCCCTGTACTGCCTACTTTTACCTGTGCTTAAAATAGAGTTGCTAGGCATGGTCCGTCTTTCATAGAAGGATGGAGCACGCAGCGTGCAAGGTCAGATTACTGACAGCCAGGGACTGTAAGTAAATGATTAAAGCCAGGTCCTCCCGAGCAGCTGATAACAGTGCCTGGGCTGTGTGCACTTCTCCCTGTCCCTGCGCTTGGCAGACGCTCCCTCACTCAGCAGAGCTGGAGAATGCAGGGTTGAACCAGCGCACAACAGGGAAGGGAGATCTGCCATCTGCTCAGTGTATAAATGAAAGCAACATGTGGTAAGAGGACCCCTTTGTGCTGCAGGAGATTAACCCTTTAGGGGGAGGGCTCTGGTTACTGACACTTTTGGGGGGCTATTGTTACTGGTTAGTGAGGGCAGGCGGGATTAGCCTCAGGGTGAGGGCAGTGGCGGCCATCTTAACTGAATAGTGAAATTGCAGTTTTATGCAGACTGGTTGCTAAGGGCTGAATCTTATTAAATATGGGGTAAGTCAGTCTAATAGTAACTGATTCTGGAATATCATGTTATTACTAACTACATATATGAAAATTGAAATTAGGGTCTAAGTGTGACAGTTATCCTTTAAGGAAGCGGTGTCTAGAAAGGTGCCTTCATTGTCCAGTAACTCATGGATTGGTAGGATAGAATTACGTATTAGAGAGGGTAAGATGCTGAAACTATCAGTATTGAGGCTAAGGCAGTCTCTGATAGTTAAAAGTGCAGAGGGGTAGGTTAAGCAAGTTCCTCTTATATCTGGGTTTTTCCAAAATGATAGTGTGGCTGACGCCAATGAGTCTCCTGTAATTGGTTGAGGGGCCCTACCAGATTCAGATAATAACAAGGGTCTGATAGGACAACCCACCAACTTTTCTTCCAAGGGTATCCAGAGTTTATGATCTGGTCTCCTAATCAGATCAATGATTCTGTTAAGGTGAACAGCTCTGTGATATCTTTTGATGGAAGGAAACCCAATTCCACCCTTTATGAAGGGAAGAAGCAGGATCTTGTTGGAAATTCTGGGTTTTATGTTACCCCAGACATAAGAGGAACATATCCTCCTAAATGATATAGAGAAACTACATGGCAGTTTTACAGGAAGGAAGAAGTATATAGTACAGTGGCTCAAACCTCCTATATCACCTGGGTACGGTGCACTGAACAGTTGCCCTAACACAAGACTTCACATTTTTATTTTATTCTATTTTATCCATCTAGTGTTTTATTTAGTGTTTTACTTATGTTGATTGGATTATATATGTAACCCCATTGGCGCCTTTTATAAATTTGTGATTTAATGTGGTTGAAATTTTAATTTTTATATATATGTATCATTGATTGATTAAATCCATTATATTACAACCATAGTACTGTATCGAATATCCATTGGTTCCAGATAGTCGAGTGCCCCCTGATTATCTACTTAACCAGTTTTACAGGAAGGACTTGCAGTAAAAGGTAATCTTGGGAACTATTAGCGAATTGAAAATGTTACGTCTGCCTATCCAAGAGATGAAAGAAGGGGACCACGAGTTTAATGTTGCAGGTATGGATTTTAGCAGAGGGGAAAATTAGTTTCGTATAGTCTATTTAAGTCTGGCGTAATGTTTATGCCCAGGAATTTTATGTATGAGTGCCTCCATTCAAATGGGGAGTTTTCTTTAAGTTTCTGTAGGAGTTTGGGTGGGAGATTTATATTCATCGCTACTGATTTAGACAGATTTATTTTAAAATTTGAGATGAAGCCAAAGGTGTTAAAGGTCTTGATTATAGTAGGGAAGGCTTGTGCTGGGTAAGAGATCATTAAGAGTAAATCATCGGCGTATGCTGATTGTTTGATCTCTAAATCGCCACAGACCAAGCCTTTTATCTCTTTAGATTGTCTAATGTATTGTAAAAGAGGTCCGATCGTAAAAATGAAGAGTAAAGGTGATAAGGACAGCCTTGTCTTGTCCCATTATTTATCTGAACAGGCTGAGAGAGAATGTCATTAACTTTAATGTTAGCGCTTGGGGAAATATACATTGAGAAGATGGCCTCTATGAAAGGATCAGGGAAACCTAACTTATACAGGGTGCATTTAATGAAGGCCCATGCCACTCTGTCAAAAGCTTTGTCAGCATCTGTTCACAAAACCACAAAAGGAGTCCCAGTCTTTTTTGCTAAGGCAATGGCATTTATGACTTTATAAGTGTTTATCTTTGCCTTCGCGCCCAGGAATGAATCCTGTTTGGTCAGGATGAATGAAATCTTTTAGTAGCGGTTTTATTCTATTAGCCAATATCTTAACATACATTTTTAATATCTATGTTTAACAAAGATATAGGTCTGTAGCTGGACAATAAGTTAGGATCCTTCTGTGGTTTGGGGATCAGAGTGATATGAGCGTTGACAGTTTGCGGTGGATGCCTTGCCTTTAAGTGCCACATTGAAAGAGTTAAGTAAGTGGGGCATTAAAATCTCTTTAAATGAGAGATAGTACAACATTGGGAGACCATCAGGTCCTGGGGATTTACCTTTAGACATTTTTTTGAGTATATCAGATAATTCTGAGAACTTAATTGGAGAGCATAGACTAGTTGCTTGTTCAGGGGTTAAAGTTGGGAGATTAATTTACTAAGGATTTCTTTCATTAAAGTTACTTTTTCCTCTTTAGGGTGACAGTATCAGACTTATCTATGTTATATAGCTCTGAATTAAACTTATGAAAGGCCTCTGCTATTTCTAAGTCATTTTTAACTAATATCTTCTCATCATTGAGAATAGCTGAAATCCTAGATTTCCTTTTACGTTGTTTAATTAAGGCCAGCATGAACTTAGTAGGTTTGTTACCATGGGCAAACAATTTCTGATTAAGGGCTAAGTATAGCTTAGCCGATTGTTTATTCAGAAGTTCCTTAAGTTCATCTCTAATTGAGGAGAGTTCCAATAGTTGTTGTTTGTTTTGGGAACTTTTGTGTGAAGACTCCAATTTGGAATTTTTTTTGTATAACTCGGCTACTTTAGCTCGTCTTTGTTTGTTTACATGAGAAGCGATTGAGATAAATTTGCCTCTGATAACAGATTTATGGGCTTCCCAAACATGTGTGGGACACTGCCTCTGATTTATTCAAAGAGAGTATTCCTTAAGTTTATTCTCAACTTTTTCCTTCACTTGTAAATTATCTAGCAACGTCTCATTAAGTCTCCAGATGTACGTTTTAGGGAGCGTATCAGGTGCTCTCCATGTAAGAAATACAGGTGCGTGATCTGAGTGAACTATATTACCAATGTGAGTCTCAGTGCAACAGTTAATCTGAGGCTGGGGATCAAAATATAATCTAATCTGTGATATGTATATGGGAGGTAGGAAAAAAGGAGAAATCTCTATCGCCTGGATTATACGCTCTCCATGCGTCTATAAGACTACTGCTATGTATTAATCTTTTAATGACACTAAGCGTTTTTAATGGGACTGATGATTTGCCCCATGAGGTGTCTAAATGTGGGTTAAGGGGCGACATTAAAGTCACGGCTACGACAGCTATCCCTTTCTGAATTCCTCAAACAACTGCCAACATTTTTGAACCAAGTTTTTTGTGCTACATTAGGAGCATAAAGATTAGCAAACGTATATAGTTGGGAGTTTATAGTCCCTTTAACTAATAAAAATCCACCTTCAGGGTCCGATTTTATTCCTGTCATGCTAAAGTCAATATGTTTGTGGAAGCCAATACTCACACCGAGCCTATTGGAATGTTCCAAAGAGCTATGGTACCACAGATTAAAGTAAGATCTCGACATTTTGGGATCTTGTTATTTTTAAAGTGTGTTTCCTGCAGAAAAATCCCTTTGTTTTTTTCTTTATGTAGGTAATGTAGGATCTGCTCCTTTTGCAGGAGTTTTAAATCCTCTGACATTGTAGTACCTATATGTATATCCGCATGATGGTAATTGTGGGGGTATTACACTGTACTTACATACACTGGCCGCCTGAGTTTGCTGTGGGGGCTATTGATCGCAGATAAGTTGATGGTATCACTGGATCAAAGAGTTTGCGAATGAGGAGGGGTGGGGAAGGGCTAAAAGGTAAGAGAAAGAACTTCAACATCAAAAAAGAATAAAACGGTAACAATCCTCTGTTGAAAATCAGAACTAGGGATTTTATTATCCCTTCGTGGGACCTTTTTATTCGGGACCTCTAGATGAGGTCAGAGGAAAAGGGTATCATGCCCGGAAAACTGTTCAGGGCTGACATATAGGTAGAAACCTTAAATCTTAACTGAGATTAAAGATTAAGAAGTGAGTAATACATGTAGCAATCAAATATTAATAACCAATCTCACTGACATAAGTTATTGTTACTGGAGGAAGCAGCTAAACTTATCAAGAGACATCCTGGGCATAGGTTGCTGACTGTCTACTCCCCAAACCCGTAACCCATAAGGGCCGGGAATTAGCTCACTGGATTACAGGAGGAATAAGGGGTGAAATGAAGGGGCTATACAATCAGCAACCATGCCGTCACATCCGTCCTACTTTCCATCTTACAAGCAGACCAAGCATCTCTGTAGATCAGGGATACGGTCAGTCTTCCTCTGCAATAATGTGCCTAGGGGTGAGTTTTCCCTGTTTTTTCTTAGATATTTGTGGCTTGCCTCCCCCTGCAATTTCTTAAGAGGTAGGAGGCATGATGTCTTGTGGAATCAAAACGTCTTTGGTGGCTGACCATTCAGGTATGTCCACATCTTGAATTTCTAATGCAGCCAGAATGTCAGGGAGGTCTTTAGGAGATCTCAAGATGTATTTCTTCTCTTTGCAGGTAATCAGCATCCAAATGGAAACAGCACCTAAAAGCGATGCGTCTTGTCTAAGATGGTCTGTGAGAGGTTTTAGGGCACGTTCTTATTAGAGTAGCAGGGGCTAGATCTTGAAATAGGAGGATTTGGGAACCTTCATATTCAATGTTCCGTTTTCTCTTGCTTTTTTCATCACTAGATCTTTCTGTCACAGTTAAAAGCTTGCAAATTATGTCCCTTGGGGTCTCCTGGTTTAGGTTTAGGACGTAGAGCATAGTGGGCTCTTTCTATGGTGATTGGGTCTGGATAATCTTCACCAGCAAGGCTAAGCATATCTCTTTTGTTGCAGAGGGTATAGCTTCCATAGCAACAGTCTCTGGGACTCCTCTGATGGGTATGTTATTCCTTCTGCCTCTATTATCCTGGTCTTCAATGTAGTCATACAGATAATTGATGTGCTTTTGGTAGACAGAGAAGCAGTAGAATTCTTGCTTGTATATTCAGCCACAGCAGACTGAGTGGACTCCAAGGCTTCAACTCTCTGCCCTACTTGCCTCACCTCTCTTTTAATTTCTGATAATTCCTCCAAAACTGGGTTTAATGCTTTGGATAAAGCTTGCGAGATGATGGATCTAGATATTGGAGATCTGAGGCAGTATCTATTTGGTCATCATCATCACTATGTCCGGATTCAAGATGGCGCCGGCCGGTGTTATCAGCCTTCGGTAAGGCGTTATGTCCCTTTTTGCTGTCGGACTGGGGGTTGGTAAAGTTAATAGTATATAGTACCTTGCACCGGGATTGCGGTAACGTAGCTCCTACCACCTGAGTCCGAGGTGAAGCTCTGGTGACGACCGTGCTCCGGTTCAAATTTAGGCTGGGGATTCCTCGTCCGCTAGGCCTCACTTGTAACTCCGTAACGGAGCCGTCTAGTGGCCCCAGAAAGGTCTCAAAATAGGGCAGATGTTGTCAGCCGTCCCCAGAGATCTGAGTTGAGTCTTTAAACTTTGTATAATGAGCAGATGATGTCCGATTGAGCCAGCTGTGTCAGAGCAGAGGAGAGAGAGGTCTCCTCAGTCAGCAGCAAGCCACGCCCCCCCGGACCCATTCACTTCAATGGGTCCGCAAATCCGAATTGCGGAACGGCCGCACGGAACAGGACCCCCAGAAGCACTACGGAGTGCTTCCTGGGGTTGCGTCCCGTACTTCCGTTCCGCAAAAAGATACAACATGTCCTATCTTTTTTGCGGAACGGGCGGATCGCGGACCCATTAAAGTGAATGGTCCACGATCCGATGCGGCTGCCCTACGGGCCGGCGATCGTGCAATGCGGCCCGCAATTTGCGGGCCGCAGCACGGGCACGGGTCACACACGTTCGTGTGAACTCGACCTTAAGTGCAGTGGAGCATGCACAATTGGCATCTGCAATGTTCAGATAGCTGCAGCAGAGCCCTATGTGCTACTTGGCACAAAGGCGCTGGCATTAAATTGACAGGGCAAGGGAAAATATCTGTCAATCAAGGGAGCGTTAGATAACTCTTGGTCAGTGGAGCCAACCCTTCACTGGTCAAGTAAACAGATTTTTTTAGAGAATTAGGCTAAGTTCACACGAACGTGTGTGATCCGTGGGGCGTATTGCGGCCCGCAAATCGCGGGCCCAATACACGGCCACAGTTTCCGTGTGCATTCCGCATCATTGTCTGTGATCCGATGCGGCTGACCTATTGCCGGCAATCGTGCATTGTGGCCCACTATTTGCGGGCCGCAGCACAGGCACGGGTCACACCGTTCGTGTGAACTCGGCCTTAGTAACAATCAATTTGCTCACCACTACTAAGAGTATTACTAAAACCGGAGTAATTATTTATTTCTAAATGAATTATTTCGAAAAAAATCTCATGCTAATTAAATTAAAGTTTTGTTTCTCTACTGTATTCTCTGCAGTTTGATCAGTTAATCTTATGATGTGCCCACTGGGTGATAAATAGAACCTGTCACAAATCTCTTATTGAAGTAAGAAAGTAAATACATACTGTTCTACCTTCAGGGTCCACAAAATAATCTATAACCTCCAGATTAATTTCCCCATGAATGAATACTGAAACTTTCAAGCAAAGTTTGAGTAGAAAGAGCTATCTGATTTCACAATCAAACCTTCACACAACAAATGCAAATCTTCCTTTATTAAGAGTGTCACCTGCAATACTACTATTACTGGTAAGGGCGTAACTCTAGGGGGTGCAGAGGTACCAGTCGCTGGCGGGCCCAGGAGCCTAAGGGGGCCCATAGACCCTTGTGCTGCATAGGAAGACACCAGTATTATAGAAAGTGCATGCAGGTCAAATTACTAGTTATGATCGAGCACCAAAGTATTCGGGTGTAAAGTTCGGGTTCGTACCGAACTTTAGGATTTTTTGGACCCCGGACCCAACCTGAACATTTCTGCAAAAACTGTGTGCTCTTAGAAGCCATCACAGCCATGCATACTAATGTCATGGCTGTGATTGGCCAGTGTAGAATGTGACCCACCTCTATATACAGTAAGCTGGAGTCACGTAGCGCTGCACGTCACTCTGCTGTGCTTAGTGTAGGGAGAGGATGCTGCTGCTGTGAGGGAGAGAAAAGGACAGAAACTTTAATCAGAACTCCAATTGAACTCAGCGATCTACATAGATTTTGTTGTGAGTGGTGCAGTGCACAATCTTTTTACCCTGCCCTGAGCCCAGTGACAGAGAAAAAGAAATGTATCCATCTGTTAGTTAGTTGGGCGGCGGTGGCGGCCATTTTAGGCAAGCTCATTGCACCAGCACTGCTATGTGCTTTTTGTGACATTCAAATCCAAGCTTGAAATACTGCAATAATAATCTGGTTTAAAAAAAACACCCTTTTTTGGCAATATCCTACATCTGGTGTCTGTGCAGCATTAGTCAGTGTGCAATTTAAGCTAGAAATACAGCTATAATTTTCTGGTTTTAAAAACACACTTTTTGGTGAATTTTTTTTTTTTTTACAGCCCTTGCTGCATCTGTACATGTGAAATTCAAGCGTTATATACAGCTGTCATATTCTGTTAGTAAAAAAAACACCCTTTTTGGGCAAAATACTTATATTGCAGCCTTTGCTGCATCTGTCATTGTTAAAAACAAGTTTGAAATACTTCAATAATTTTCTGGCTTTGAAAAAAACACCCATTTTTGGCAATACCCTCATCTTGGGCCTCTGCTGCATTAGTCAGTGTGCAATTAAAGCTAGAAATACGCTATAATTTTCTGGGTTTTTAAAAACACCCTTTTTGGGCTAAATACACAATTTTACAGCCCTTGCTGCATCTGCACGTGTGAAATTCAAGCATTATATACAGCTGTCATATTTCTGTTAGTAAAAAAAACAATCTTTTTGGCAAAATACTTAATATTGCAGCTAGAGTTGAGCGGAAACCTGGATGTTCGGGTACGACGGGTTCGGCCGAACTTCACAAAAAAGTTTGAGTTCGGGACCCGAACTTGACCCCGAACCCGAGCCGCATTTAAGTCAATGGGTACCCGAACTTTTGAGCACTAAAATGGCTGTAAAAATGTCATGGAAAGGGCTAGAGGGCTGCAAATGGCATCAAAATGTGGTTTAGAGCATGGCAAGTTCCCTGCAAACAAATGTGTATAGAGAAATGACTTTAAATAACATAAAATACATAAAAGTAAAAATAATAATCTTGATCTAGGAGGACGAGATCCATAAGGAGTAGGAGGTTGAGGAAGCGGTGGATGTGGCGGTGTAGGTGGAAGCGGCAGTGGAGGAGGAGGAGGTAGCCTACACTGCTTTTTGGTTTTAAATTTATTTTTATTTTTTTAAATTGGGTACACCCCAAAACATTGGGAAATATAACTGTGATAACCCCTCCAGTCGTGCTAAACACATGTTCAGACAATACACTGGCTGCAGGCAGGCCAGCACTCCAAGGGGTAAGAGTCAAGCGGAAATGTGGGCAAATTACAGAAGCGCAAATGTGGGCCAAAAGAGTTCAAGCGGAAATGTAAGGACAACATGGATATGGACTCAAGCACAGAGGGTGAGAAACCATCGACTCCTATGTCTAATGTATGCAACAAAAAAGATAAAGTGAAGTCTCAAAGGAAGCAGCTGTTGCTGGGTCATTCAATCATAAGAAGTGTGGAGCTTAAAGAAAAATGGTTTTGTGAGATGTCTCCCTGGGGCTACTGCTAGAAGAGATAGAAGACGTATTATTAATATTGTTAAGCAACAAGCAAAGGAAGGGTACGTGGATGTTATTGTCCATCTAGGGACAAATGACCTGGCTTGCAATGAAGTGTCAGAGGTGAAAAAATCTTTTATCACACTTGGTAATGACGTACAGGATTTTGCATCCACCATTTCATTTTCTGAAGTTCTGCCTGTGCATAATGTTCAGAATGATAGGCAGAGCCGCATAAAGGGAGTTCAACATATGGCTTGGTAAATGGTGTCAAGAGCAAGATTTGGCTTTGTTTCTCATGATAGCTCTACCTGGAATAGAAAGGAACTGTACAAAAAAGATGGTTTGCGTCTTTCTTTCAAAGGAACAAATGTACTTAGTGAACAACTCCAAGAATTGCGAAAGAGTATTTAAACTAGGAATGGGGCAAAAGAGTGAAAATAAAAGAGTCCAATTGCCCCCCGAAACAATGCCAGAACAGGTCAGAAGCACAGAGGTTAAGAAATGATAAGCTCAGAGTCCTGTCTACAAATGCTCGCAGTTTAGGTAAAAAAAATCAATGAACTTGGGTCAATAATGGCATCTGAGAATGTAGACTTAGTAGCTGTTACGGAGACATGGTTTAATGAAAGAAATGACTGGGACATAACCATACCAGGGTACTCTTTATACAGAAGAGACAGAGAAGGCAAGAAAGGAGGAGGAGTGGCCCTGTATGTAAAGATAGCATTAAATCTAACCTAATACAAGTTGGTGAGGCCAACATAGAGTCAGTTTGGGTTACGTTGCATTTGCTAACCATGCAGTAACTCGTGTATGTGATATATAGACCACCTGGTCAAGTAAAGAACTAGATGATCTACTAGTTGAAGAAATAGCTAAAATGACAATGAAAGGAGAAGTTATCATTATGGGAGATTTCAATCTTCCAGATATAAACTGGAAAACCAAAATAGCAAGTTCTACCAGGAGTACAGTATTCTAAATTCCCTACTGGGGTTATCTCTACAACAAGTAGTTGAGGAGCCAACCCGGAGGGAGGCCATTTTGGATTTGGTATTTACAAATGGGGATTCGGTATATGATGTCATTGTAGGCGAAACCTTGGGATCTAGTGATCACCAGTCAGTGTGGTTTATATAATAACTGTGAAAGAGTCCCACCAACAAAAACAAAAGTTTTAGATTTTAGAAAAACAGACTTTTCAAAAATGAAATTAGTCATAAATGAGTCTTTATCAGACTGGAACGGATTACATGGAGTCCAGGAGAAATGGGACTACTTAAAAGGTGCATTATTGAAGGCAACAAAAATTCCATTAGACTTGTCAGTAAAAGCAAAAAAAAAGGAAGAGACCACTGTGGTACTCAGCAGAAGTGGCCCAAATCATTAAAAATAAAAAGCTAGCATTTTGTAATTATAAAAAACCCAGAGCAATGAAGATAAGGAAATCTACAAGATTAGACAGAAAGAGGCCAAGCAAGTTATAAGAACTTCTAAAGCGCAGGCAGAAGAAAAACTAGCTCAGTCTATGAAAAAAGGGGATAAGACATTCTTTCAGATATATAAATGAAAAAAGGAAATTAAAACAAGGAATAACTAAATTAAAAACAAAGGACGGAAGGTATGTAGAAGAGAAAAAAGGGCTAGCCGACTGGCTTAATGAATACTTCTGTTCAGTTTTTATAAAGAAAAAGGAGAAAGACCTCCACTAGAAAGGATGACTAATAAATCGTTGATGCATGTATCTTTACAGAGGAAGATGTTCTAAGTTTGCTGTCTAAGGTGAAGACAAATAAGTCACAGGGGCCTGATGAGATACACCAAAATTATTAAAAGAGCTTAGTGGTGAGCTGGCAAAAACGTTAACAGATTTATTTAACCAATCATTAGTAACAGGAGTCGTCCCGGAAGATTGGAAATTGGCAAATGTCGTGCCCATTCACAAGAAAGGTAGTAGGGAGGAATCGAGCAAACTATAGACCAGTGAGTCTGACATCAATAGTAGGCAAATTAATGGAAACCCTATTAAAGGATAAGATTGTGGAACATCTAAAAATCCCATGGAATGCAAGATGAAAAACAACATGGGTTTACTTCAGGGAGATCATGTCAAACAAATCTTATAGATTTTTGACTGGGTGACTAAAATAATAGACGGTGGAGGTGCAGTAGACATCGCATATCTAGATTTTAGTAAGGCTTTTGACACTGTCCCACATAGAAGACTTATCAATAAACTGCAGTCATGGAGCATGGACTCCATATTGTTGAGTGGATTAGGCAGTGGCTGAGTGACAGACAACAGAGGGTTGTAGTCAATGGAGAACATTCAAAACAAGGTCATGTTACCAGTGGGGTTCCACAGGGATCTGTACTGGGACCAATTTTGTTTAATATCTTCATAAGTGATATTGCAAAAGGCCTCGATGGTAAGGTTTGTCTTTTTGCTGATGACACAAAGATATGTAACAGGGTTGATGTTCCTGGGGGGAAACGCCAAATGGAAAAGGATTTAGGAAAACTAGAAGAATGGTCAGAACTCTGGCAACTGAATTTTTTGTGGATAAGTGCAAGATAATGCACCTGGGGCGTAAAAACCCAAGGGCAGAATATATAATATTTGACACAGTCCTGACCTCAGTATCTGAGGAAAGGGATTTAGGAGTAATTATTTCAGAAGACTTAAAGGTGGGAAGACAATGTAATAGAGCAGCACGAAATGCCAGCAGAATGCTGGATGTATAGGGAGATATAAGCAGTAGAAAGAGTGAAGTGCTATGCCGCTGTACAGAACACTGGTGAGACCTCACTTGGAGTATTGTGCGCAGTACTGGAGGCCATATCTCCAGAAGGATATAGATACTCTAGAGAGAGTTTCAGAGAAGAGCTACTAAACTAGTACATGGATTGCAGGATAAAACTTACCAGGAAAGGTTAAAGGACCTTAATATGTATAGCTTGGAAGAAAGAAGAGACAGAGGGGATGATAGAAACTTTTAAATACATAAAGGGAATCAACTCGGTAAAGGAGGAGAGCATATTTAAAAGAAAAAACTAACTACCACAAAGGACACAGTTTTAAATTAGAGGGGGCAAAGGTTTAAAAGTAATATAAGGAAGTATTACTTTACTGAGAGAGTAGTGGATGCATGGAATAGCCTTCCTGCAGAAGTGGTAGCTGCAAATACAGTGAAGGGGTTTAAGCATGCATGGGATAGGCATAAGGCTATCCTTCATATAAGATAGGGCCAAGACTATTCATAGGATTCAGATATATTGGGCAGACTAGATGGGCCAATGGTTCTTATCTGCCGACAACATTCTATGTTTTATGTTTCTAAATGTGGGACACATTTTTAAAGCGCAAATGTGAGCCAAAAGAGTCAAGCGGAAATGTGGGACAAATTATTGAAGCACAAATGTGGTACAACTTGTTTAAAGTTTAAGCATTGAATGAAAGGAGGCGGCGCATCAATTAAAGAAGAATTTCTGAAATTTTATTCCCTGTCACCTATGCAGAGCAGGGATTTATTCACGTCTAAAATTGTAAAATGTCAACCTAAGAATGTAACAGAAAAATCACAGAAATTTATTAACCTGTCTACTTGGTAGAACAGGGGTCTATGACAGAAAAAATTGTTTATTGTCACCCGAAAATGTAAAATAAAATTATTGAAATTTATTAATAAGTCAACTATGTAGAGGAGGGTATTATATACACCCAAAAATTGATGAATTTGACCAGAAAATGTAACTGACATTTTTTTTTTTTTTTTACTTGTTTACTAGGTATAGCAGTGGTATTTCACACCCAAAAATTGGTGAATTTCACCAGAATATGTAACTGACAATTTATTTTTTTTTTTACTGGTCTAATAGGTATAGCAGTGGTACAGCATAACCAAAAATTGCTGAATTTCACCAGAAAACGTAAATGACAAATGTTTTTTTTTTTTTTTTTACTGGTCTAATAGGTATAGCATTGGTACATCACACCCAAAAATTGGTGAATTTCACCAGAAAATGTAACTGACAAATAGTGAAATGACAAATAGTGAAATGTGCACACATACTGCTCCACCATGTTGGTGAAATGCTGCCTCCTGCTAAGACGTTCCATATCAGCTGGTGGTGCTGGTTGTTGTGGCGTGCTGGCAAAGCTTTTCCACATTTCGGCCATGCTAACCCTGTCTTCTGTGCTGGCGGTGCCCCAGCTGCATTGGGACCTCTTTCTTGTCCTCTGCCTTTGTCTTGTGCTTCCACTGTGCCCCCGCTTAAATTGCGGCCTAGTCTGCATCTGTACGTGTGAGATACACCTTTTAGATACTGTGGTTCTATTCTCTATTAAAAAAACACCCATTTTGGGCAAAAATCTTAAATTGCGGCTTAGTCTACATCTGTACGTGTGAGATACACCCTTTAGATACTGTGGTTCTATTCTGCTATAAGAAAAATGCCCATTTTGGGCAAAAATAATAATTTGCATCCTTTGCTGCATAGTCATTGTGAGATACACCCTTTAAATACTGTGGTTTTATTATGCTATTAAAAAACCACCCATTTTTGGCAAAAATCTTAAATTGCGGCCTTGTCTACATCTGTAAGTGTGAGATACACCCTTAAGATACTGTGGTTCTATTATGCTATTAGAAAAACACCAATTGTGGGGCAAAAAACAACATTTTTCAGCCTTTGCTACATATGTCATTGTGAGATACACCCTTTAGATACTGTTGTTCTATTCTGCTATTAAAAAAAACCTTACCATAATCCCCTACAAATGTATAAAAAGAATTGGTCCTCATCCTGAATAAGTGTACAGAAAGGGGTCATACTATAAGCCAAAAACAATCTGATTTTTTGAATGTGGAATGTCCTGTAACACCCATAATTCATGCCCTCCCAAAAATGCACAAAGGGGTTAATCCCCCCCCATTACAGCCCATAGTGTCGGGCATTGGATCCCTAACGGAAAGATTAAGTGAATGGCTGGATTCAGTGCTACAGCCCTTGGGTATATCAGAGACAGTACTGATGTACTTAAATACATGCATAACTGCAAATGGCAAAATCATTACAGATGGTTTAACCCTTGATGTTGTGGCACTCTACCCATCCATTCCTCATGCATTTGCCCTTTGCACTTGAATATAATTTACACAAGTACAGCATTTTTCAGATTTGTTCATTGATTATGTCCTGAAGGTAACTTCTTATCTTTGACACATCATTATTTTTTTTTATTTGATGAGACCTTTTATGTTCAAATCTCAGAGTTTCAATGGGGGCCAAGTTCTCCCCATCTTTGGCCAATTTGGCAATGGCTTTCTGGGAAGAAAAATACATTTCTCAGTAAACAATCCCTTTTCTGACTGTTTGGTCTGATATGGCAGATACATCGATGATCTACTCCTCATCTGGAGTGGCAATGTGTCTGCCATACCACACTTCACAAGTTACGTTAATAACAACACATATAATTTACAGTTTACCACTGTACAACACCCTGAAATTATTAATTTTCTAGATTTAAAAACTAACAGGGATCCCAGACCTGTTGTGCATTTTCATACGTATACAATATTATCTAATGACATTATAATCAAAATGAATGCTCATCTCATTGCCTTTAAGAATAAGATCAGCCTGAACCAAAGTTATATTATGTGGCTGAGGAAGCCAAGATGAGTTAATGGCAAGTTCAGTCTACATAAACGGACATTGTATTAAAGTTATTGCTAAAGATATGAGACCATCTGTAAGGAGTATGCCAACTCCCTAAAACATGTCTGTCTGGAGGGAACAAGGTTACTTGATAAGGAACTCATATCCTTGGGCACACCTGCTATAAGAGGTTCAATTTATATATTCATAATTATATTATATATATCTTGCATGGTATATTTATTTTACAACATATGTTAATCAATAATTCATAAATGTGTTATCTATGTGTAACAATGTATCGATTTATATATATGTTATACCATGTAATTACCATTTAGAAGGTACAGAAACAAAGTAAGTTTAAGTTAATTGGGTTTCTGGGAGAAGTAATGCCATTTCAAAATAATAGTTATTCATGGACGTAGATAAGTGAAATGTACAAGTTCCGATGCCAAGCATCAAAGCCGCTATATAAAATTTTCATCATGTCAAACCTATATTTCAAAAAAGATAGGAGAAGACAGTCAACTCCAACAAGTCCAGGATATAGGTAATTAAAAGTGTCAGAAAGACCTTCCTCAATGATTTATAGTGAGAAAGGTCAACGAGATCCTCTAAACATATTATTAGATATTTCATTTTAATGCTAAAAGTTGGGATGTTCACCTATAGTACCGCAGTACCATCTGGAGGCAGATGGGCAACATTATATTATTTAATTATTTGTCCTATACCATATTAGGAGTTGAGATAACGTCATGATGTTATTAGCATGCGAATACACCCACCCTACCTGATTGGGAATCCATAATCTAAAGGGGATTATTCTTAGATAAGGGGGGGGAAATTACTCGTGTGCGGAGTACATAGAAGGTTAGCAAGAGAAAAAAAGAGCTAGAGAAGAAGATCCATATATCCATTGATCCATCCATTCATTCAATCAAAAAAGAAACTTTACCAGAAGAAACTTGGATTATTCTTTTTGGATTATTAGGAAAGTTCTTCAGAACTGGTCCCATCTGAACTCTGTCTACCTTTGACCCGGTAACCTATATTTTGTCTACTACCGTGATATTAATAAAGATATTTCTCTCGTATATAGCCAAGAGTTCCCATATTGTGGGAATATATAGTGTTAGGTGCCTCCATAATGCTGATATTCTCTTAGCAAAGATGCATATTGTTAATGGAAGATCTGACATTATTGAAAAGAGGACAAAACCCTTGGAAAGTTATTTTCCCTAGTCTGATTGCCGAGTTGAATATTTTATCATATTAATATCATATATTTTTGATTGGTCATAGGAAAACAGAGTCAAGGATAACAGTTATTTTCCTGTAAATCCGTATTTTATTGTTATAGCCTGTTTGAAACAGAAGATCCTAAGTTTCTCTTGTATATGAGTCCGTTTGTTAAAAGTATGACACTGGTTGTCATAATCAATAAATCATACTGTGCTGATCAGATAGGGGTGTGTGAACACCACCGTGTGGTACATTTTGGATGTTACGTTGTAACTTCATTATTTGTTTTGCAGTTGTATTGTTTTTTATATTCTTTGTTTTTATAATAAACGATTATATATTTCTGCATATACAATTGTTCCTTTGTTTCACTGCTTTCACAAATCAAATTAAGATACTTGATAAAAAGAACTTAGAGGCGTTTTTTATGTCCGCCTGAAGGATAATATATATATATTTTTTTTTTATCCTCTCTTTTTATATGAGATTCTTTTCATATAGAAGATATATGACAGACCTGACAGTGAGAACTGAGACATACCGCAAAGAAATATCAGGAAATACTATTTGAAGGCAGATAGTCATCACCCTGACCACACAATAAAAAGTATATACCAGTTGGAGAATTATAAGGGCCTGGAGGAACTGCAGTACAGACATAGCTTTTAATAGGGAATGTGAAAATATATGGAAGCGTCTTAAGATGAGGGCTACCCTCACTGGATGCTCCTGAGAGGTCTTAATATTGCAAAAAACAAGTCAAGATCAGATTTACTGGGCCTTAAAATAAATACTCAGGATAAATCAAGTCCAAAAGATGATAAAGATAATGGCCAAATGGATAGAAAAGGAAATCAAAATTCCACCAGAATTAATAACAATAATAAAAAAATAACCAAATATCCCAATAAAAAGATTTATTTATTGCAAGTCAGAATAACAGAAATCTATACCTACTCTTGTACTAACCTACAGCAGACAATTTCAATGATCAAGAAGATCATTGAGAATTGCCTTCCTATTCTTTATGAAGATGATATTCTCAGGGAGGTTTTAAGGGACGGTTGTCGTGTTGTATCCAGAAGACCAAATACCCTGGTACGACACTATCACCATCCATGTACAGTACAGACCAAAAGTTTGAACACACCTTCTCATTCAAAGAGTTGTCTTTATTTTCATGACTATGAAGGCATCAAAACTATGAATTAACACATGTGGAATTATATACCTAACAAACAAGTGTGAAACAACTGAAAATATGTCATATTCTAGGTTCTTCAAAGTAGCCACCTTTTGCTTTGATTACTGCTTTGCACACTCTTGGCATTCTCTTGATGAGCTTCAAGAGGTAGTCCCCTGAAATGGTCTTCCAACAGTCTTGAAGGAGTTCCCAGAGATGCTTAGCACTTGTTGCCCTTTTGCCTTCACTCTGCGGCCCATTTCACCCCAAACCATCTCGATTGGGTTCAGGTCCAGTGACTGTGGAGGCCAGGTCATCTGGCACAGCACCCCATCACTCTCCTTCATGGTCAAATAGCCCTTACTTTCAAAGTTATCCCAATTTTTCGGCTGACTGACTGACCTTAATTTCTTAAAGTAATGATGGTCACTCGTTTTTCTTTACTTAGCTGCTTTTTTTCTTGCCATAATACAAATTCTAACAGTCTATTCGTAGGACTATCAGCTGTGTATCCACCTGACTTCTCCTCAACGCAACTGATGGTCCCAACCCCATTTATAAGGCAAGAAATTCCACTTATTAAACCTGACAGGGCACACCTATGAAGTGAAAACCATTTAAGGGGACTACCTCTTGAAGCTCATCAAGAGAATGCCAAGAGTGTGCAAAGCAGTAATCAAAGCAAAAGGGTGCTACTTTGAAGAACCTAGAATATGACATATTTTCAGTTGTTTCACACACTTGTTTGTTATGTATATAATTCCACATGTGTTAATTCATAGTTTTGATGCCTTCTAGTGTGAATCTACAATTTTCATCAGTCATGAAAATAAAGAAAATCTTTGAATGAGAAGGTGTCCAAACTTTGGTCTGTACTGTACATTCCATACAAAAACAAACTCCACCCACCTGGCTCAAATACACGGGTTTTTCAAAATGGGGGACAACGCTGTAAAGTATGCAAGTAGAAAAAATAACTAAAGAATTCCATAATACAACACATTCTGAAACCTTCCCTATTAAAAGCTATATCAATTGCAACACTGTAGGAGTCATTTATATCATCACATGTACAATGTGTGATCTGATATATGTAGATGCAATAACATAACAAAAACAAATACAGGTGCACTCTGCTGCGGTCTTACTAACTCTCGTACTGGTGTAAAATTGAGAATTAGCCAACATATCCTGCTTGGAGGACATGCTGAGCCCGAGCACCGTGCCAAGGTTTCTCAAGTAGCTCGGGAACCTAACGCTAAACCTACCTGGCCGTACAGGTGCGCAAGGTCCGACTCAAAGCAATCTGCCAGTAACCTCCAGCATGTGACCATGCATACAATGGGAGGAGGCAGAGAGCTCTGAGCCCCACCCAAGACTGGCTGATATAGCCCGGGCCTCACATGTGCACCAGAATGCTGCCTGTGGATGGAAATAAAGGCACATTCAGACTAGGAGTTTCTACACCTCCAAAAATTCAAAATACAAACTACAAATTGGCGTGGTATAAAAAGCAGGAAGTGTTTAACCCCCGTATGCAGTGGTGCATCTATACCGGGGGGGCAGATCCTGCACTTGTGGCCCGTTGCTAATGGCAATCCCTAGCAAAAATGCATACAATGGAGGATGCCTGCAGCGGACCACAAGTACCACAATGGACATCCTACACAGAATAGCAATTGTGTGAATGTGATAGACAGTCAAAATAACATAACAAAAACAAATACAGGTGCACTCTGCGGTCTTACTAACCCACATACTGGTGTAAAATTGAGAATTAGCCAACATATCCTGCTTGGAGGACATGTCTGAGCCCGAGCACCGCGCCAAGGTTTCTCAAGTAGCTCGGGAACCTAACGCTAAACCTACCTGGGCCGTATGGGCAATACCAGCCAGTGGGCGAATTACAGGTGCGCAAGGTCCAACTCAAAGCAATCTCCCAGTAACCTCCAGCATGTGACCATGCATACAATGGGAGGATGCACAAGCAGAAAATACAAAGAGAGGCTACGAGAACATTTGAACTATATATCCAATCCATCAATAACAGGAATATCAAATGCAGCTAATCACTTCATTAATGTCCATGACCACAGCATTAATACCTTCAGCACATTCGCATTTGAATGTGTTACACTGCCACTAAGAGGAGGTAACATAAAACAAAAAATCCTCTCACGGGAAGCTTTTTGGATCTGGAGACTTAATACCAGATACCCATAAGGTCTCAACCTCAAAAAGGAATTAATGTATTTATATTGAAGTTATCATGCAGAAAAGCCGTTTTTGCCCTGTTTTTATACTCATATCTATATTTTTATATATAGTTATTTTTATACATATACTTTCCTGTTTTTTTTTTTTTAGATATGATTCCCCATATTGGTGCAGCCTGGCAGTTTTGCCTTTAACATATAGGCACATCAAGATCGGCATAAAGTCCGAAAAACTTTTTGGACTGCATTCACATAAGGAGTCTCTGCACAGAAATTTAGACTGAAAACGCAATTAAGGTGGATCTCCCATGTATAATTCACAGCTGGCAAATCTACTTATAGTGGACAAATAGGATTATATTGCAGGGACACTAGCGTGATATTCAAAAAATATACTAAATTATATAAAATAAAAAAACATGATGTGCTCATGTCCGGTTCTTTGAACCTGAATATTTGCAACAAGCTTATATATATTTTTTGAATCCCTCCTTTCTTTGTATTCTTATATCCTGCCTTATTTGTATAATTTTTCGCACGATTGGATTGGGTGGATATTTAGGTCTGGGTCCCCTGTCTCCACCGGGTATTTTATTTGAAATTGTCATCTATCAACTTTGCCTGGTGGGAACGTGGGAATCAGGGTATGACCATTTTCCACCCAGTTCATATTATGCGATTCCGCGGACCGTGGTAGAAATTAGATATAAAAGCATTGCCTTTTAGGAGATACCACTATAAGACTTGTCTGAATATAAGAATAGTGTACAACACGCGATATAAAAGAAATATATACATAAAAATATATAAAAAATATGATGTGCTCATATCGGATTTTTGGAACTTGAATACTTGCAACAAGTTTATTATCACTATTTTTTGAATCCTTCCCTTTGATATATATCCTCATGTCTTGCCTCATCTCGATAATTTTTCGCATGATTGGACTGGATGGAAATTTAAATCTTGGATCCCTTATCTCCACAGGTTATTTTATTTTATTTTATCTGAAATTGTCATCTATAAATTTACCCGGTGAGATATGGAAACCAGAATAACATCATAATAAATATATAAGATCGAATTTAATTACCCGGTTACGTATATATTCTCAAGCCGGCTCTCTTCCACCCAGTTCACATTATGCGGTTTGGCTGACTGCGTAGACATTGGATTTAAAAAGCATAGTCTCCAGGGAGACACCACTGCAGACTTGTCCGAAATATAATATCATTGGCGCGATATGTTGAAATGTTCAAATGGATACAATTATAATGTATTAGGATTTGAGTATCTAATGTTCCCTTATTAAAATGGGATGTAATTATAATGTATTGTGATGTATTATGACTTTGGGATACAATGTGCCCTCATTAGTATGTCAAAGTACTTACCTGTCTGAACAATATGTGCTGTTTGTGGCCACTTAGACTGTACCAATGTGTGGGATTTTATTTATTATTGCTGAAATGGATGATATATGTCACGGGTGTGTTTGCTCAAACAGTGTCTCACGTGCTACTGATCGACTTGGTGTCCACCCTGTCTCTCCCAAACCCCTCCCTTTTGTGGGTTGGGAGGCTGGATGGACTCTATTTAGATCAGAGCAGGTCAAACATCTTGGATTATGACTAAGAACGCTACTGTTCGAAAACGCGTAAATCTACTGGGAGCAAGTGGGAATCAGTGCCACTGTATGCTGTATTTACTTTAAACAATTTTGGTGAATAAAGATCGGGACTACTAAAGCGATTGCCACTGGTGCTGGAGCCTCTTTTCTTTTTATGTGGACTTACATCGGGACTGGCTTGGGTCCGCTCCGTGCACCGCGACACAGGATGATATAGGTGAGCTGACTGCAACCCTCTCTTCCATATTAAAAAAACACCCATTTTGGGCAAAAATCTTAAATTGCGACCTAGTCTACATCTGTACGTGTGAGATACACCCTTTAGATACTGTGGTTCTATTCTGCTATTAAAAAAACACAAATTTTGGGCAAAAAAACATAATTTTGCAGCCTTTGCTGCATATGTCATTGTGAGATACACCCTTTAAATACTGTGGTTCTATTCTGCTATTAAAAAAACACCCATTTTGGGCAAAAATCTTAAATTGCGGCCTAGTCTACATCTGTACGTGTGAGATACACCCTTTAGATACTGTGGTTCTATTCTGCTATTAAAAAAAACACCCATTTAGGGCAAGAGCCTAAATTTGAGAAATATGAGGAGAGCGTCAAATAAGGGATGTGGCCCCAGTCGTGGTGCTGCTGGTGGAGCTCCTGTTGGAGGGAGAGAATGTGGTCGATCTGTGCCAGCTACACGCACAAGTGAAACAGCTTCCTCAGTCGTGAGTAGGCGACAGAACCTGCAGCGTTATTTGGTCGGGCCTAATGCGGCTCTACGAATGGTGAGGCCAGAACAAGTACAGGCGATAGTAGATTGGGTTGCTGACAGTGCCTCCAGTTCCTTCACATTGTCTCCCACCCAGTCTCCTGCTGAAAGATCAGAGTTGGCACCTGCACCCCATGTCCATCAGTCCTTCACCTCACCCCCTTGCAAATCAGCCAAGCAGTCTGAGCCCCAAGTCATGCAGCAGTCTCTTCTGCTTTTTGATTACTCTGTTAGCAGGGTTTCCCAGGGCCATCCACCTAGTCCTGCCCCAGAAGTGGAAGAGATTGAATGCACCGATGCCCAACCACTTATGTTTCAAGATGAATACATGGGAGGACCAACGCAGCACGTCTCTGATGATGATGAACCACAGGTACCAACTGCTGGGGCTTTCGAAAGTGTGCAGACCGATAAGGAGGGCAGGGGTGAAGACTGGGTGGAGGATGATGTGGAGGACGATGAGGTCCTCGACCCCACATGGAATCAAGGTCATGCGAGTGACCTGTGTAGTTCGGTGGAAGAGGCGGTGGTCACACAGAGCTACCAGCACAGCAGAAGAGGGAGCAGGGTGTAAAAGCGGAGCGTCCGTCCCCTAGACAGTACGCCTGCTACTGCCCACCGCAGCAAAGGACCGAGCACACGAAAGCCAGCTCCAAGGAGTTCCCTGGCGTTGCAGTTATCCAGACCAGGGCTGGGACAAGGTCCACCACCAACAGAGGCTGAGCTGCCCAAGTGTGCCCCCCCCCCCCTTGCCTGCGCCCAGGGCCGGTGCAAGGTTTTTTACCAACACAAGCGAACCTACATTTTGGCGCCCCCGACCCCCCCTCCCCCTTCAGCTCACCTGGGGGAAGGGGGGGGGGGGTGCGCCAAAATGTAGGTTCGTCCCATAAGACGCACCTAGGTTTTAAAGGAGGATAATAGGAAACAATATTTTTCATTCCACCTCAGGTCAGACCAGCCATCAGACCCCAGCTCACAAGCACAGCCCCAATGCCTCAGATCAGACCCCCATGTCAGCCATCAGCCCTCCATGTCATATTTCTCCCCGTCCATGGCACAGACAGAGTACAGTCATTGTCTCCGGCCCATCATGTAACCCCATCCTCACCCATGTCACATTTCTCCCCCTCCATTTGATTGCTCTAACACCTAAAGAAATTTTATTTATTTTTTAAAACCTGATGTTTCTCCAGATGATCTTATGCTAAAAGTCATGGTAATAGAGTCTCAAAGGTCTATAGAAGCAGGTACACTATTTTTACAAACCTTTAAGACTCTATTAACACTACTATCAACATCAGGTCATTTAGAGAAACAGCATGTTTTTTTAATTATGTTTTTCCTTTAGGTGTTAAAACATAACTTTCATTTGATTGCTGTAACACCTAAAGGAAAAATCATTTTAAAAACCTGCTGTGTATCTAGATGACCTTATGTTGATAGTAGTGTTAATAGAGCCTCAAAGGTCTGTAAAAATAGGGTAACTGCTTCTATAGACCATTCAGACTCTATTACCACTGCTATCAACATAAGGTCATCTTGAGAAACAGCAGGTTTTTAATTTGATTTCCTTTAGGTGTTCAAGCAATCAAATAAGTTATGTTTTAACACCTAAAGGAAAAAGATAATTTAAAAAACTTGCTCTTTCTCTAGGTGACCTTATGTTTATTGTAGTGTTAATAGTCTCAAGGGTCTATAAAAGCAGTTACCCTATTTTTACAGACCTTTGAGACTCTATTAACACTACTATCAACAGAAGGTCTTCTAGAGACACAGCAGGCTTTAAAAAAAATCCCTTTAGGTGTTAGAGTAAATTGCAATCAAATGAACGTTAGGTGTTAGGATTAGGGTCAGAAGCAGACAAGCAGGGTTTTGTTTAGCCTCTTGGGTATTAGTTTTTACATTCATAAAACTCCACATTGAGCTTCCAGCAGCAGACAGATGCCAGGGCACTTCTGTGGTCACCTCACCTGGGCACATGGTCTTTGCTCAGCAGAGTCCTGCCATACTTGCTGGGTATATGCTAGAATGGATTTGTTAGAAGGAGGTCTGTGACATCACTGGTCACATGCTCCTTCATGGTCACATGATCCACTGTGAGAACGCCTGCCTCCTGCTGTGTTCAGCTCCAGAGAGAAGGGGGTGTGAAAGGATGGACCAATGGCAGGGCAGCTAGCTGATACTGGCCAATCAGCAGCCTTCTGCTCCTATCTACAAGCGCAGCTTAGAGTGAACACTGGCTGGGGAGGGGAGGGGAGGGCGCCCGGCAGCAAGTAAGTGATAAAAAAAAAAAAGAGGTTTGTTTTTTCCGCCCACCCAGGCTGCGCCCTGAGGCTGGAGCCTCCCCAGCCTCTGTGTCGGCCCGGCCCTGATCCAGACAATGTGCTGACGACAAGACACGAGTGGTTTGCACGCTGTGCAATCAGAGCCTGAAGGAGTCATAAACGTTCTCAACCTGAGTACAACCTGCATGAACCAGTCATCTAGTGCAAGCACGAGCTGCAGTGGAGTAGACACCTCAAAAACCAAGAAAGGTCTCTGGCTCCTCCTGCTTCCTCTTCTGCTGCAGTCCCTGCCACTTCATCCACCTCTGGAGTGACAGTGCCACCTGCCACCCCGCATTTCAAATTACTGGTCTTTGAAATGCTGTCATTCCGTCTGATGGAGACGTGTGAGATACACCCTTTAGATACTGTGCTTCTATTCTGCTATTAGAAAAACATCTATTGTGGGCAAAAAACAAAATTTTTCAGCCTTTGCTGCATAGTCCTTGTGAGATACACTCTTTAGATACTGTTGTTCTATTTTGCTATTAACCACTTTCCGTCCGCCCATAGGATATAAATGTCCTATGGGTGGACCTCTATTTCTGAAAGCACGCTTTAAAACGTCCTTTCAGAAATAGCAGCTGCACGCTAATCGTGCAGCTGCTGATCGGGTTGCCCGCTGTCAGTGACAGCAGGGCAACCCTAAGACAAGGCAGGGACAGTGCCCAAGTGTCCCTGCCTTCAGGATCGCTGCAGACACAGCGCTCACCGAGCGTTGTGTATGCAGAGCAGGAAGCGATATGCGCTTCCTGTTCCGGCCCGGCGGTCATGTGACCGCCGTTACCGGAGAGTGCAGGGGCTGTGTGAGGTCTCTCAGAGACCTCGATCAGCCTGCTCTGAGGCTGTACAGCGCTGGATTGCTGCTGTACAGCCTCTCTAGGGGTGTATTTCTCCTGTAACTGGGGCTACTATGTCCAGCCCCAGTTACAGGAGAAATCAACAGTGAAAAAAAAAAGAAAAAGTGAAGTAAATGTCCCCCAGAGGTCTTGTATGACCTATGGGGGACGAAAAGTGTAAAATAAAAAAATAAAAATAAAAGGTTGAAAATAAAAAAATAAAAAAAAGTTTCAAATGTAAAAAAAAAAAGTCCCCAAGTAAGGAATGAAAAATAAAATGTCAAAAATAGAAAAAAATAAAATAAAATAGACATATTTGGTATTGCCGCGTCCGTAAAAAACCAGCTCTATAAAAATATCCATGACCTAACCCCTCAGATGAACACCGTACAAAAAAAAAAAACTGTGTCAAAACATGCAATTTTTGTCACCTTGTATCACAAAAGGTGCAACACCAAGTGATCAAAAATGCGTATGTCCCACAAAATGGTACCAATAAAACCGTCACCTCATCCCGCAAAAAAATGAGCCCCTACATAAGAAAATCTCTCAAAAAATAAAAAAACTATAGCTCTCAGAACATGGACACATAAAAACAAAATTTTTTTGTTTCAAAAATGCTATTATTGTGTAAAACTTTAATAAATGAGAAAAAGTATACATATTAGGTATCGCCACATCGTAACAATCTGCTCTATAAAACTGTCACATGACCTAACCCCTCAGGTGAACGCTGTAAAAATAAATAAATAGAAACTGTGCTAAAACAACCAATTTTTTGGTCACCTTGCCCCATAAAGTGTTATAATGAATGATCAAAAAATCATATGTACCAAAAATAGTACTAATAAAACTGGCACCTTATCCCCTAGTTTCCAAAATGGGGTCACTTCTTGGGAGTTTCTACTGTAAGGGTGAATCAGGGGGCTTCAAATGGGACATGGCATCTAAAAACCATGTGGAGTTCCTTTTCTTCTGCGCCCTGCCGTGTGCCCATACAGAAGTTTATGACCACATGTGGGGTGTTTCTGTAAACCGCAGAAATCTGGGTAATAAATATTGAGTTTTTTTTGGCTGTTAAACCATCGATGTGTTAAAGAAAAAAATTGATTAAAATGGAAAATCTGCCAAAAAAGTGAAATTTAAAAATTTGATCTCCATTTTCCTTTAATTCTTGTGGACGCCTAAAGGGTTAACAAAATTTGTAAAATCGGTTTTGAATACCTTGAGGGGTGTAGTTTCTACAATGGGGTCATTTATGGGGGTATCCACTATGTAGGCCCCACAAAGTGACTTCAGACCTGAACTGGTCCTTAAAAAGTGGGTTTTGGCAATTTTCTTAAAAATTTGAAGAATTGCTTCTAAACTTCTAAGCCTTCTAACGTCCTAAAAAAATAAAATGACATTTCCAAAATGATGCCAACATAAAGTAGACATATGGGAATGTTAAGTAATAAATATTTTTATGAGGTATCACTTTCTGTTTTAAAAGCAGAGAAATTGAAATTTAGAAAATTGCTAATTTTTCAAATTTTTGGGTAAATTTGGGATTTTTTCATAAATAAAGGTGAATATTTTGTCTCAAATTTATGACTATCATGAAGTACAATGTGTCACGAGAAAACAATCTCTGAATGACTTGGATAAATAAAGGCGTTCCAAAGTTATTACCACATAAAGTGAGATATGTCAGTTTTGCAAAATTTGGCCTGGTCAGGAAGGGGGCAAATGGCCCAGATGGCAGGTGGTTAACAAAACACCCATTTTGGGCAAAAATCTAAAATTGCGGCCTAATCTGCTTCTGTACGTGTGAGATACCCTATTTAGATACTGTGGTTCTATTCTGCTATTAAAAAAACACCCATTTTGGGCAAAAAATCTTAAATTGCGACCTAGTCTACATCTGTACGTGTGAGATACACCTTTAGATACTGTGGTTTTATTCTGCTATAAAAAAACACCCATTTTGTGCAAAAAACTTAATTTTGCAGCCTTTGCTGCATATGTCATTGTGATATACACCCTTTAGATACTGTGGTTGTATTCTGCTATTACAAAAAACACCCATTTTTGGGCAAAAATCCTAAATTGCGGCCTAGTCTGCATCTGTACCTCTGAGATAAACCATTTAGATACTGTGGTTCTATTCTGCTATTTTAAAAAACACACCCATTTAGGGCAAGAGCCTAAATTTGAGAAATATGAGGAGAGCGTCAAATAAGGGATGTGGCCCCGTTCGTGGTGCTGCTGGTGGAGCTCCTGTTGGAGGGAGAGGATGTGGTCGATCTGTGCCAGCTATACGCACAAGTGAAACAGCTTCCTCAGTTGCGAGTAGGCGACAGAACCTGCAGCGGTATTTGGTCGGGCCTAATGCGTCACTACGAATGGTGAGGCCAGAACAAGTACAGGCGATTGGGTTGCTAACAGTGCCTCCAGTTCCTTCACATTGTCTCCCACCCATTTTGGGCAAAAAAAATAATAATTTCAGCTTTGCTGCACATATCATTGTGAGATACACCCTTTAATTACTGTGGTTCTATTCTGCTATTAAAAAAACACCCATTTTGGGCACAAATCTTAAATTGCGGCTTAGTCTACATTTGTACGTGTAAGATACACCCTTTAGATACTGTGCTTCTATTCTGCTTTAGAAAAACACCCATTTTGGGCAAAAAAAATTAATTTTGCAGCCTTTGCTGCATATGTCATTGTGAGATACACCCTTTAGTTACTGTGGTTCTATTCTGCTATTAAAAAAACACCCATTTTGGGCAAAAATCCTAAATGCGGCCTAGTCTGCATCTGTACGTGTGAGATCCACAATTTAGATACTGTGGTTCTATTCTGCTATAAAAAAACACCCATTTTGGGCAAAAATCTTAAAATTGCGGCCTAGTCTACATCTGTATGTGTGAGATACACCCTTTCAATACTGTGGTTCTATTCTGCTATTAGAAAAACGCCCATTTTGGGCAATTTTTTTTTTATTTTGCAGCATTCGCTGGATATGTCATTGTGATATACACCCTTTAGATACTGTGGTTCTATTTTTCTTTAAAAAAAACACCCATTTTGGGCAAAAATCTTAAATTGCGGCCTAGTCTGCATCTGTACGTGTGAGATACACCCTTAAGATACTGTGGTTCTATTTTGCTATTAGAAAAACACTAAATGTGGCAAAAAAACTTTATTTTTAAGCCTTTGCTGCATATGTCATTGTGAGATACACCCTTTAATTACTGTGGTTCTATTCTGTTATAAAAAAAACACCCATTTTGGGCAAAAATCTTAAATTGCGGCTTAGTCTACATTTGTACGTGTTAGATACACCCTTTAGATACTGTGCTTCTATTCTGCTTTAGAAAAACACACATTTTGGGCAATTTTTTTTTATTTTGCAGCCTTTGCTGCATATGTCATTGTGAGATACACCCTTTAGTTACTGTGGTTCTATTCTTTTTTTAAAAAAAACACCCATTTTGGGCAAAAATCTTAAATTGCGGCTTAGTCTACATCTGTACGTGTGAGATACACCCTTTAGATACTGTGGTTCTATTCTGCTATAAAAAAAAACACCCATTTTCGGCAAAAATCTTAAATTGCAGCCTAGTCTACATCTGTATACTAGGCCGCTTTTATTTTCTTTAAAAAAGGATTTTAGAGATATGTAAATTTGTCTTGTAGCTGCCCAAGGGGCTATACGAACCTTCCTGTTGCCCAGCCCACGCCCGCCTGTGAAGGAGCCCAGCACAGCCTATGACCTCTGAATCTCCTCCTTTCATCAACGATAGATTGCCATCATCTCGCGATGCGCAGTGCCAATATAGTGTTCCTTCCCTGTGCTGGCATCAGCCTCAGGAAAGAACTGCGCATGCGCGAGCTCGCACATCGCGAGATTACGGCAATCTATCGTTGATGAAAGGAGGAGATTCGGAGGACATAGGCGGTGCTGGCTCCTTCATAGGCGGGTGTGGCTGGGGTTCGTATAGCCCCTTGGGCACCTACAAGACTAATTTACATATCTCTAAATCCTTTTTTAAAGAAAATAAAAGCACATAGCCCTATAGGACAGGTATATTGCGGACATGCTAGCGGCGATCTAGCCGTGCATGTCCGCATCTCTATAGCCCAAAACTTGGTGACAGAATCCCTTTAAGGTGTATCTCACACTTAAAGATGTAGACTAGGCCGGCAATTTAAAAAATTTTGCCTAAAATGGATGTTTTTTTAATAGCAGAATAGAACCACAGTATCTAAATAGGGTATCTCACACGTACAGATGCTGACAATGTGCTGACGACAAGACACGAGTGGTTTGCACGCTGTGCAAAATTTCGTAGCAGCTCTGGGACTAGCGGTTTGACGCACATCCCTTGCCTGGCCCATGTGCTGAATTTGGTGGTGCAGAGATTCCTTAAAAATTACCCCAACATGTCTGTGCTGCTGCATAAGTGTGGGCCGTCTGCGCGCGCTCTTGGCGTTCTCACCCTGCTGCTGCTCGCCTGTCAGTGCTGCAGCGTAACTTCGGCCTTCCCGCTCACCGACTCATATGCGACATGCCCACAAGGTGGAACTCCACCTTGCAAATGCTGGCCAGACTGTGCGAGCAGCAGCAGGCGATAGTGGAGTTTCAGCTGCAGCACGCACGGGTGAGTCGCTCTGCGGAACAGCACCACTTCAACACCAATGACTGGGTCTCCATGAGAGACCTGTGTTCCTTGTTGCGCTGTTTCGAGTACTCCACCAACATGGCCAGTGCCGATAACGCAGTTCTCAGCATTACTATCCCACTTCTATGCCTCCTTGAAAAAACACTGCTGGCGATGATGGAAGAGGATGTGGCACAGGAGGAGGAGGAAGAGGGATCATTTCATAGGGTTTCCGGCCAGTCATTCACAAGTGGCTCCGAGGATGGGTTCCTGCACCCACAAATGCCAGGTACACCAATTGTCCAGCCAGGGCACAGTTCTGGAGGATGACAAGGTGGATGATGAGGAGGAGGAACATGTTCACAGCAGGGTGGCACCCAGACAAGCTCATGGCCGTCACTGGTGTGTGGCTGGGGGGATACAGAGGACACAGATGATACACCTCCCACAGAGGACAGCTTTCAATGCCTTTGGGCAGCCTGGCACACATGAGCGATTACATGCTGCAGTGTATCCGCAACGACTTGCCGAGTTGCCCACATTCTAACTTGTGCTGATTTTACTGGGTGGCCACGCTGCTGGATCCCCGTTACAAGGATAACATACCATCCTTAATTCCCTCACTGGAGAATGAGCGTAAGATGCGCGAATACAAGCGCACGCTGGTAGACGCGCTGCTGGTGGCATTCCCACCTGACAGCGGGGGTACAGTGGAAGCACAAGGCGAAGGCAGAGGAGGAGGAAGAGGTCGCCAATGCAGCTGGGGCTCCGGCAGCACCGCAGAAGGCAGGGTTAGCATGGCCGAAATGTGGAAAAGCTTTGTCAACACGCCACAACAACCAGCACCACCAGCTGATATGGAACGTCTTAGCAGGAGGCAGCATTCCACCAACATGGTGAAGCAGTATGTGTGCACACGCCTACATGTACTGAATGAAGGGTCTGCCCCCTTCAACTTCTGGGTCTCCAAATTGGGCACATGGCCTGAGCTTACCCTTTACGCCTTGGAGGTGCTGGCCTGTCCTGCAGCCAGTATATTATCTGAACGTGTGTTTAACATGGCAGGGGGCGTTATCACAGACAAGCGCAGCTGCCTGTCCACAGCCAATGAGGACAAGCTCACGTTCATTAAAATGAACCAGGCATGGATCCCACAGGACTTGTCCGTACCTTGTGCAAAATAGACATGTATACCGGCCTTAACCAGCCATTGTTATACTACAGCGTAATTGCTCATTCTTGTATTTTGGATATTTCACACTCTTATGGAGTGTACCCTAATAAAAAAATATATATATATATTTTTTTTTTACCAAAATCCAGTGTGGCTACCGCGTCCTTCTCCACTGGTGCTTCCACCTACACCGCTACGTTCACCGCCTCCTCAAACTCCTACTCCATATGGACCTCCATCTCATAAATCAAGTTTATTTTTATTTTTTATTTGTACGTATTTTATTTTATGTCATTTCACTAATTTGTCTGTTACATTTTTGGGTGAAATTCACCAATTTTTGGGTGTGATATACCACTGCTATACCTAGAAACAACAGTCACACGAAACACATTGATTTGCGTTCACTTTTAGTGATCCTATGTGGTGGAAAGTACCCTATATAGTGAGATACCCACTCAGTGTACATAAGCATACACGAACAAAGGATAAACTGAGACTAGACGGGTATAGTAGCAAAAATGTACACATACTTTATTAAACAATACATAAAAATTCATATTTAATTGCGCGATATATCACATCAGATAAAAAGGTGGACTACACCTGAGGGGACATAACATGATTACATACAAAAAGGAGGGCAACACTCAGCTATACCTCAGCTAAGATTCACGAATAGCCAGAGAAAGTGCAAGTGCGTGTTTCAAAACTTGTACACATGTATATGTATATACATACATAGGACCTGTTTCACATGTAAAAGAGTTCTCTACAAATATCACAAATATCCACAAAAGTCCACAATTTGTACTGATGTATATACACATGTATCTCCACTGCCAATGCATCGAATTAGGTCATACATGTGTACTTAACTCAGCAAAAAAGTGCATATGTGCATATTAACAATGTGCATTTTTGCTACTATACCCATCTAGGCACTGCTATACCTAGTAGACAGGTAAAAAAAATTCACTAATTTGTCTGTTACATTTTTGGGTGAAATTTACCAATTTTTTGGGTGTGATATACCACTGCTCTACCTAGTAGACAGGTAAAAAAAATGCACTAATTTGTCTGTTACATTTCGGGTGAAATTAACCAATTTTTGGCTGTGATATACCCCTGCTCTACCTAGTTGACAGCTTAATAAATTTCACTAATTTTTATTTTACATTTTCGGGTGACATTCAACAATTTTTGGCTGTAATAGACCCCTGCTTTACCTAGTAGACAGGTTAATACATTTCACAAATTTTTCTGTTACATTCTTGGGTTGACATTTTACCATTTTTTGCCGGAATAAACCCCTGCTCTGCATAGGTGACAAGTACCGAAATTTATAAAAATAATCTGTTCCATTGGTGGGTGACATTAACCCATTTCTGATGATGAAAAACCCCTGCTCTGCATAGGTGACAGGACTTAAATTTCAAAAATTTGTCTTTAATTGGCCCTTTCATTCGATCCTTCTGCTTTAATAATTTGTCCCACATTTCCGCTTCATCCCATTGCATCCATTGACCTCCCTTGGGTGAGGTCTCCCTTTCTCACGCTCCCTCTCTGGCGTGAAACCCTGATTCGCCGATAACCGTGATCAACATTCTGGCGAAAATAATCTCGCCACTGGGTTTTGGAGGGGCCTGTTTGCCAGCCTCTTGCCTCAGGATTATGGCCCATACTAACTTTAAAGGAGAAGACAGACCGGCCGCACAGCTTAAATCTGTGGAACTGTTTTGGGCAGTAAAGCCATGCTTGCGGTCGGCCAAATGTGACTTCCATGGAATTCGGGAACCCCTGCTCGGATCTGGGTGATTTTTGGATATGTTGTTCACCCAGATCAGAGCTATCCATGGATGTATACATTATGGGGATATGTGGGGTTTTGAGGTGTGTGACAGAACCATCTGTCTTTGGAATTGTATTGTATGTTATGTGAGGGTACCCAGATAGCTAATTTTATTGTATTCGTGTAGTCTGAGTGCCATTCACCTAATAATATGCACTCAGACTTGAGCTATCTGGGGATATGTTAAATGTCTGTGTTTACTGTAAGGGTTGTGACATTGTATGTTTAAATGGTGATTTCTGTCCTGTTGTCCCCACATGTGTATGGCAATTTCCCTTTGTCCTGAGAGATAATTGAATTACTCCTCGGGTGTCTCCAGGGCAGAGAGGAGGAAACCATGATGCATTGTGGGGATGTATTGTGTCTGTGTATCCTGAATTGCTGCATATCTGTCCTGTGTCACAGTCATCCATCTGGCCCCCTAGGGGAGTGTCCACCAGATGGGGACCTGCATAAATACGGGTGGGTAGCCCTCAATAAAGAGTTCCTGTTTTACACTCAACATAGAGCCTCGTCTCATGTGTGTGGGATTGCTATATGTGTATACTCCCCTGGCTATTACTCCTAGCTCTTGTAAGAGCTGTTCCTGTTCCTGGTTCCTGTGGTGGTATCCGGGTCGAGCGGAGTGCTTGGAGTCCTCGGGAGGCACTGGGAGCATTTATCAATGGAGGTACCCGGTCGGGGTGCCAGGAGATCCGTTACATTGGTGGCAAGCGGCGGGATCGTTTCCACAGCCAGAAGGACAGCTACAGGAGACACCATTCCATGCATTTTACAATTTGAGGGCAACGCATGTCCTAGTACAGCGACCCTGACAGCACCAGAATGCAAACAGCAGTGGAGTATGATGAGGGTGTCATGGATGACCGAGATGCAGTCCGCAAAGGCATCTGGTACCAGGCACTGGGTATTGTGGAGTATATGCGGGACGAGAGACTCCCCACGGAAGACCAGCGGTTGCAGAAGCGAGTAGTCCTGCGGATGCCCTTCCTGGGAGAGCAGCCCCGGGAGGAATGGGTAAAGAAATTGGAACACCTAGCATGGCAGGAGCTGTGGCTGGAAGATGCCTACCAGGCGCTCTGGTGGTATGGGGCACAGTACCTACCCAGGACAGCTGAGCATGACAAGCCAGAGGGAGAGGAGTTTGATGGTCCTGGCTTGTTATGGGAGACTTTTTCAGAGCTGAAGTTTGGGAGCCCTACACAAGCCCGGTTCAGGGACCTCTGTGAGTGGCGGGAGAGCAGGTATGACTGGGACGACACTCATGAGATTGAGCAGGACCTGGTCCACCTGGTGACCCGGGAGATGGAGCTGGAACAGGGCTACCAGCAACTGTTTCACTCCAGTGAGAAGGCTCAGCAGGAGAACAGAGTGACAGACGCAGAGCCAGACCTCTTTAGCTGGGAAGATATTGTGGCGTTTTTCTGGGAAGAACCCCAGGGTGCGGGTGGAGATGGGACCGAGGTCTCTCCACCGGTCATGCAGGGAATTGGGAGCCCAGTCTCCATTCCCCAGCGGCAGGATGTTACAGGGGGCAGAGACAGTCGATCCTGTCCCCAGCGGCAATGTGATTTATTGGGAATTGGGAGCCCAGTCTCCATTCACCAGCGGCAGGCTGAGTTACAGGGGGCAGACACAGTCGGTCCTGTCCCCCAGCGGCAGAGTGTCCTGCAGGGAATAGAGAGCCCAGTCTCCTTTCCCCAGCAGCAGGACACTGTATTGGGAGCGGAGACGGTCGGTCGCCCTCCTCAGCGGCTGGAAGTATGTATGGGAGAGGAGCTCGTCACCCCCTCTCCCCAGCGGCGGCTTAACGCACCAGGGGGAGACAGTAAGCCCCACAACAGTGCAGATGGGACCGTGGTCTCTGCACTTACGGCACAGGGGGTAGCGACAGTCGGTCCTGTCCCCCAGCAACAGGGTTGTTTAGCCAAAGGGGAGACAGTCGGTCTCCCCCTCCAACAACCAGACTCCAACCAGGCTTCTTCTGTGGTAGCGCTGGCACCAGGGCAGAGTACCGCTGATCCCTGCCCACAAAGCAACCTCCACTCCAAGCCAGGGAGCAACACAGAGACCGGGAGTACCAGCTACCAATATAACCTTGGTGGATTCACTGGACAGACACAGGCTACCAAATTCAACAGGTCCAGTATTTGGTTGTGGGTGGGCTGCCAGACTAACTCAGGTACCGACCGGCGTGAGGTCAGGTATCTGGTTAGTCTTCCCTGGGAGGGGGAGATGTGTGGCGAAAATAACCTCGCCACTGGGTTTTGGAGGGGCCTGTTTGCCAGCCTCTTGCCTCAGGATTATGGCCCATACTAACTTTAAAGGAGAAGACAGACCGGCCGCACAGCCTAAATCTGTGGAACTGTTTTGGGCAGGAAAGCCATGCTTGCTGTCGGCCAAATGTGACTTCCATGGAATTCGGGAACCCCTGCTCGGATCTGGGTGATTTTTGGATATGTTGTTCACCCAGATCAGAGCTATCCATGGATGTATACATTATGGGGATATGTGGGGTTTTGAGGTGTGTGACAGAATCATCTGTCTTTGGAATTGTATTGTATGTTATGTGAGGGTACCCAGATAGCTAATTTTATTGTATTCGTGTAGTCTGAGTGCCATTCACCTAATAATATTCACTCAGACTTAAGCTATCTGGGGATATGTTAAATGTCTGTGTTTACTGTAAGGGTTGTGACATCGTATGTTTAAATGGTGATTTCTGTCTTGTTGTCCCCACATGTGTATTGGCAATTTCCCCTTTGTCCTGAGAGTGTCATGGTCTTACCTGCTTGCTGCTCTCCTTCTTTTGACATGTGCTGGCGGCCATCTTGGTTTCTGGGTTTCTTGTAGCCTTCCACCCTGCGGCTCCTCCTTCCCCTGGGAGGAGCTGGATGCCTAGCTCATATATAGGAGGTCTGTGGCTTCAGTTCCTTGCTGGTCCTCTTGTGTTCACATGCTTCTAAGACTGCTGCTGCTTCTGGTTCCTGATCCTGGCTTCGTCTGACTACCCTGCTGGTTCCTGATCCTGGCTTCGTCTGACTACCCTGCTGGTTCCTGATCCTGGCTTCGTCTGACTACCCTTCTGGTTCCTGACCTCTGGCTTCGCAAAGACTCTGCTCGGTTTCACCATCCGTTTGGACTTTTGCTTTACAGCTTTATTTTCAATAAAGCCTTCTTATTTTCACTTATCTCTTGTTGTACGTCTGGTTCATGGTTCCGTGACATTAGGACCAAGCCATGAATTCTGACGGTACAGGGCCATCCTCGCTACCCACGCTGGTTGCCAGACTTGATCAACAGGATCACCTGTTGGGTCGGTTCGCTGTGGCGTTGCAAACCCTGCTTGAACGCACGGCTCATTTCGCTCCCGTTGCCGATGGGTCGGTTGTCGCTCCTGGGCTCGCTCCTACTGCCGCTCCGGTTGTTGCGCCAGAGTCTACCCCGACACCTGTTGTTGCGCCTGCGGTGTTTCGGGGTATGACCGGTTCTGCCCCTCTTCCACAGCGCTTTGGGGGGAGAGCCAACTCAGTGCCGAGGTTTCCTTAACCAGGTGGGCATTTATTTTGAGTTGCTGCCACATGCCTTTCCTACTGAGAGATCAAAGGTGGGCTTCTTGATCTCGCTGCTCTCGGACAAGGCCTTGGCCTGGGCCAGCCCTTTATGGGAGAACAACAATCCGGTGGTTGCCGAGTTTTCCGGTTTTGTTGCTTCTCTTCGGAAGGTATTCGATGTGCCGGCTCGTGCTGCCTCTGCTGCGAAGCTCCTTATGTCCATCAGACAGGGTTCACGATCCGTAGCTGAATAAGCCATTGAGTTTCGTACCCTGGCAGCAGAGGTGGGCTGGAATAATGAGGCTCTGGTCGCTGCTTTCTCTCATGGTCTCTCGGATGCCTTGAAGGATGAGGTTGCAGCTAAGGACCTACCAGTTGAGCTCGAGTCTCTTATTTCTTTCCTGATTTTGATTGACACCAGACTCAGGGAGAGACCTTCCTTTAAGGAGAACCTGCGGAGGTCTTCTAACAGATTGGTGCCTACGTTTGCTGTCCCACCCGTGCCTCCCTCTCCTCCCACGCCTCCTGGGGATGACTTGTCTGGGGGTGAACCCATGCAGCTGGGGTTTGCTCGCCTGTCCGAGGGGGAGAGGGCACTCCGGAGATGCGAGGGCCGATGCATGTACTGTGGTCTCGGTGGGCATTTTCGGTTGGCATGTCCGAACCGTCCGGGAAACGCTCGTACCCTGAGATCCTGTCGGGGGCAGATCTTGGGTGGAGTCTCCTCGTCCCCGGTTTCCCGTGTTGACAAACCACTGATCACTGTTGTCCTCTCCTGGGTCGGGGGCTCGGTGACGACCCAGGCGTTGGTGGACTCTGGTGCTGGTGGTTTGTTCATTGATAGTGTGTTTGCTGCCGCCAATTCCATTCCTCTGCAGGCTCGAGGTTCCCCACTGGCTCTTGAGGCGATAGACGGCAGACCCCTTCTGCCGCCACACGTGACTCATGAGACCCTTCCAGTGGGGATAGCCATTGGTGCCGTTCACAGAGAGTCGGTCTGCCTCCAGGTTATTTCGTCTCCACACTACTCGGTGGTCTTGGGGTACCCCTGGCTCCAGAAGCATAATCCGACTTTCGATTGGAGATCAGTCGAGATCCTCTCGTGGTCACCGCAGTGTGGGGCTAGTTGCATCCATGGGTCTGTCAAGTTGCTGTGTACTTCCTCAGACTCTCTGTTGCCTCCTGAATACGAGGAGTACCGGGATGTATTCGATAAGGTGCGCGCGGTTGCCCTACCTCCGCACCGCCCATACGATTGTGCCATAGAGTTACAATCTGGTGCCGTTCCTCCTCGTGGCAAAGTCTATCCACTGTCGGTAGCGGAGAATGAGGCCATGGAGGAGTACGTGAGGGAGGCGCTTTCACGCGGACACATTCGCAAATCTTCGTCCCCGGCAGGGGCTGGATTTTTCTTTGTGAAAAAGAAGGGCGGTGAGTTGAGGCCTTGCATCGATTACAGGGGTCTCAATCGCATCACGATCAAGAACGCTTACCCGATACCCTTGATTTCCGAGCTGTTCGATCGCCTTAAAGGGGCCACGGTCTTTACCAAACTCGACCTGAGGGCGGCATATAACCTGGTAAGGATCAAGGCGGGCGATGAGTGGAAGACCGCGTTTAACACCAGGACCGGTCATTACGAATCCTTGGTTATGCCCTTTGGGTTGTGCAATGCGCCCGCAGTCTTTCAGGAATTCATCAACGATGTTTTCCGTGACCTGTTGCAGCAGTGTGTGGTAGTCTATTTGGATGACATCTTGGTATATTCTGAATCCATGGAGGCCCACATTCTGGATGTCAGACGAGTGTTGCAACGGTTACGAGAGAACAAGCTGTTCGGTAAGCTTGAGAAATGCGAATTTCACCGATCCCAGGTAACCTTCTTAGGTTACATCATTTCCGCTGAGGGGTTCTCCATGGATCCTGAGAAGGTTTCGGCTGTCTTACAGTGGCCCCAGCCCAGTGGTCTTCGTTCCCTGCAGCGCTTTTTGGGCTTCGCCAATTATTATCGGAAGTTCATCAGGGACTTTTCCATGCTGGCCAAGCCTCTCACGGATCTGACCAGGAAGGGCAGTAATTCCCAGGTCTGGCCGCTCGAGGCCATCCGAGCTTTTGAGGCCCTAAAGTCCGCCTTTGTGTCGGCTCCGATTCTGTCGCATCCCAACCCTGGGTTGCCCTTTGTCCTCGAGGTGGACGCGTCTGAGACGGGAGTAGGCGCCCTTCTGTCTCAGCGTAGAACACCAGAGGGTCCTCTGCTTCCTTGTGGGTTTTACTCCCGGAAACTGTCTTCCGCGGAGTGCAACTATCAGATTGGTGACAGGGAGTTATTGGCCATCGTGCAGGCCCTTAAAGAATGGAGGCACTTGCTCGAGGGTTCGGTGGTTCCGGTTCTCATCCTGACGGACCACAAGAATCTGACCTACCTTTCTGAGGCCAAGAGATTGACACCACGTCAGGCCAGATGGGCTCTGTTCTTGTCACGTTTTAATTACGTGGTCTCCTACCTACCCGGTTCCAAGAACATCAGGGCGGATGCCTTATCACGGCAGTACTCCGAGCTGTCCAGGGAGGAGTCGATTCCGACTTCGGTCATACCTCCGAATCAGATCCTGGCCGCCATTCGCACCAGCCTGACCTCTCCCCTGGGTGAGCAGATTTTGGCGGCTCAATCTGGTGCTCCCTCTGGGAGACCCAACGGCAGATGTTTTGTGCCTGAGGAGTTGCGCACTCGGTTGTTGCGAACCTACCATAACTCCAAGACCGCGGGGCATCCTGGAAAGAATCAGCTGTCCTGGGCTGTTTCACGTCTGTTCTGGTGGCCTTCCCTACGTTCCGACATCGCCGCATATGTAGCGGCATGCTCCGTTTGTGCCCAGAGTAAGTCCCCTCGGCACCTTCCGTTGGGCCTTCTGCAACCCATAGCCACCGGGGAGCGCCCATGGTCACACCTGGGGATGGATTTCATTGTGGACCTCCCTGCATCCCGAGGCCATACGGTCATTCTCATGATTGTGGATCGGTTTTCCAAAATGTGCCACTGTGTTCCTCTCAATAAGTTACCCTCTGCACAAGAGTTGGCCACGATTTTTGCCAGGGAGGTCTTCCGGTTGCACGGTTTGCCTAAGGAGATTGTGTCGGATCGGGGGAGTCAGTTTGTGTCCAGGTTCTGGCGCGCCTTTTGCTCCCAGTTGGGGATTCATCTCTCCTTCTCCTCGGCCTACCACCCTCAGTCCAATGGGGCCGCAGAACGATCCAATCAGGCCTTGGAGCAATTCCTTCGTTGCTATGTCTCCGATCACCAAGACAATTGGGTTGACCTCCTGCCTTGGGCTGAGTTTGCCAGGAACACGGCGGTGAACTCTTCCTCTGGGATGTCTCCCTTCATGGCCAATTATGGGTTCCAACCTGCCGTGTTACCGGAGGTATTCTCTCCCCAGGATATTCCGGCTGTGGAGGATCACCTTTCCGTCCTACGTGCTTCTTGGGTACAGATCCAGAAGTCCCTTGAGGTCTCTGCGCAGCGTCAGAGACTCCAGGCTGATCGCAGACGAGCGCCTGCTCCTTCCTACCAGGTCGGAGACCGTGTATGGTTGTCCACCCGCAACCTCAACCTTCGAGTGCCCACTCCCAAGCTGGCGCCTCGCTTTGTTGGTCCCTTCCGAGTGCTTCGCAGGGTAAACCCGGTAGCCTATGCCCTTGCGCTTCCTCCTGGCATGCGGATCTCCAACGTGTTTCATGTCTCCCTGTTGAAGCCACTGGTGTGTAATCGTTTCACTTCCTCGGTTCCTCGGCCTCGTCCGGTCCAAGTGGGCAATCGTGAGGAATATGAGGTGAGCAATATCCTGGACTCACGCCTGGTCCGCCGTCGGTTGCAGTTTTTGGTCCATTGGCGTGGTTATGGTCCAGAGGAGCGTTCCTGGGTTCCCTCCGCAGATGTCCATGCTCCTGCCTTGCTCCGAGCCTTCCACGCACACTTCCCTCAGAAACCGTTTTGTGCTCCGCGGAGGAGGGGCCCTTGAGGGGGAGGTACTGTCATGGTCTTACCTGCTTGCTGCTCTCCTTCGTTTGACATGTGCTGGCGGCCATCTTGGTTTCTGGGTTTCTTGTAGCCTTCCACCCTGCGGCTCCTCCTTCCCCTGGGAGGAGCTGGATGCCTAGCTCATATATATAGGAGGTCTGTGGCTTCAGTTCCTTGCTGGTCCTCTTGTGTTCACATGCTTCTAAGACTGCTGCTGCTTCTGGTTCCTGATCCTAGCTTCGTCTGACTACCCTGCTGGTTCCTGATCCTGGCTTCGTCTGACCACCCTGCTGGTTCCTGATCCTGGCTTCGTCTGACTACCCTTCTGGTTCCTGACCTCTGGCTTCGCAAAGACTCTGCTCGGTTTCACCATCCGTTTGGACTTTTGCTTTGCAGCTTTATTTTCAATAAAGCCTTCTTATTTTCACTTATCTCTTGTTGTACGTCTGGTTCATGGTTCCGTGACAGAGAGATAATTAAATTACTCCTCGGGTGTCTCCAGGGCAGAGAGGAGGAAACCATGATGCATTGTGGGGATGTATTGTGTCTGTGTATCCTGAATTGCTGCATATCTGTCCTGTGTCACAGTCTTCCATCTGGCCCCCTAGGGGAGTGTCCACCAGATGGGGACCTGCATAAATACGGGCGGGTAGCCCTCAATAAAGAGTTCCTGTTTTACACTCAATATAGAGTCTCGTCTCATGTGTGTGGGGATTGCTATATGTGTATACTCCCCTGGCTATTACTCCTAGCTCTTGTAAGAGCTGTTCCTGGTTCCTGTGGTGGTATCCGGGTCGAGCGGAGTGCTTGGAGTCCTCGGGAGGCACTGGGAGCATTTATCAACGGAGGTACCCGGTCGGGGTGCCAGGAGATCCGTTACAAACATGGTAGGCTCAGAAAAGAACATCAAAAATTGATAGAGAAGATATCCAAATGGATGGTGGACGTCATAGGGACGTGCGATCAATCAGAAGTTATCTAGAGTCAAAAAAGTGGCAGCATGGCCTCTCCTGGCTAATGTTTCCAAATCTAAAATACCCCAGTGACATTCCCTATAATTTTTTATTAATCATTCAAATAACAGGGCATCTTAAGAGTCCTGTATTGTTATCTATCGTCACTACCTCCCCCATTCGGAAGTGGGTAATTTATGCGCGCCCCCTCCTTTCCTTCAATTCTTCCATTTTAATAGTTTCTCCCACATTTCTGCTCGATCACAATTAAATTTCATCCATTGATCCCCCTTGGATGTGATCTCTCTTTCTCACGCTCCCTCTCCGGGGTGGAACCCTGATTCGCTGCTAACCGTGATCAACATGGTAGGCGCAGAAAAGAACATCGAAAGTTGATAGAGCAGATATCCAATTGGATCGTGAACATCACTGGGACGTGCAACATGGTGGGGCAGTATGTTTGCACACGCCTACACGAACTGACTGTTGGTTCTGCCCCCTGAAACTTCTGGGTCTCCAAATTGGGCACATTGCCTGAGCTTGCCCTTTACGCCTTGGAGGTGCTGGCCTGCCCTGCAGCCAGTGTATTGTCTGAACGTGTGTTTAGCACAACTGGAGGGGGTTATCACGGGTTATATTTCCCATTGTTTTGGGGTGTACCCTAATTTAAAAAACAAAAAATAAATTTAAAACCAAAAAGCAGTGTAGGCTACCTCCTCCACTGCCGCTTCCACCTACACCGCCACATCCACCGCCTCCTCAACCTCCTACTCCATATGGACCTCGTCCTCCTAGATCAAGATTATTATATTTTATTTTTACGTATTTTATGTTATTTAAAGTCATTTCTCTATCCACATTTGTTTGCAGAGCACTTGTCATGCTCTTAAACACATTTTGATGCCATTTGCCCTATAGCCCTTTCCATTACATTTTTACAGCCATTTTAGTGCTCAAAAGTTAGGGTCCCCATTGACTTCAATGGATTTGGGGTTCAGGGTCAAGTTAGTGTCCCAAACTAGAACTTTTTTGTGAAGTTCGGCCGAACCCGAGCATCCAGGTGTCCGCTCAACTCTAATTGCTATATTCGTGTGCTCGGCTGAGCACCCAAGTATAATGGAAGTCAATGGGAGAAAACCAGGCACCCCCTGCTCTGAAGAGGGAAGGGTGCCTGGTCCATTGGAAAAGGTCAGAAAGTGACAGAAATACCACCGAAATGGATCGGGAACACCATGGGGACGATGTCTGGATGCATCTTGGACTCCCAAGTCGCTGCTGGAACCATGTTGTCCGAGTTGTACGCCACTTTTACAGACTGACAAAAATACGCACAAAACCCCCCCAATAAATTAATGTTAGGAAATTCTTTCCTGTATATTCAATTGTATATAAAATGCAAGTGCTGCAAAAAATTACAAGTTCTTTTATGCGCCTAACATGGTGACCACCGGTAACAGGGAATCATTGTTGGATTTCGAAGAGGGAGCCTGATAAACGGCTATGGCTACTACTTCAAAGCAAGGTAGCATGAGTTGCAGGCCAGCAGGTGAGCTGACCCTGTAAAACATTATTTGCTAGTGCCTACGGGTGAGCTGACCCTGTAAAACATTATATGCGAGGGCCTGCAGCTGAGCTAACCCTCTAAAAAATTCTATGCGAGGGCCTGCATGTGAGCTGACCCTGTAAAAGATTTCAGTCGGGGGGGCTTGCATGTGAGCTGACCCAGTAAATTATTTTAGGTGCGGGCCTGCTGGTGAGCTGAGGTGGAACCGACAAACCCAACTTGATTTTTATGGCTGCATTAATCTGCAGGTGACCGTGATACAGCTCCATAGATTGACCTTAGTATTATCCAGACTCAATCATTGTGCCACGATGGCGCCTCCTCATGCATGTTGTATCACCATGATGCTGCTGATGCTGCTTTAAAGGGCTTAAAGTAATCACCAGGCTAACAATCTAATTTAGGTTTTACGCACAAAACCAAAGTAAAAAATCGATTTTATAGGAAAAATTTATTAAAAACTTTCTTTCCTGTATATTTACTTGTATATAAAGTGCAAGTGCTGCCAAAAATTACAAGGAATAGGCACTCCAATACAATCTGTACATCACATAAAGGAGGGCCTCATTCACATTGAGTTGCGGGCCTGCAGGTGAGCTGACCCTGTAAAAGAGTTTAGATTTGGGCCTGCAGGCGAGCTGACCCTGTAAAAGATTTGAGTTGCGGGCCTGCAGGTGAGCGGACCCTGTAAAAAAATTATACATGAGGGTCTGCTGGTGAGCGGACCCTCAAAAAAATTTGATGTGAGGGCTTGCTGGTGAGCGGACCCTCTAAAAAATTTGATGTGAGGGCCTGCTGGTGAGCGGACCCTCTAAAAAATTTGATGTAAGGGCCTGCTGGTGAGCTGACCCTCTAAAAAATTAGATGTGAGGGCCTGCTTGTTAGTGATAAGCAGGAGGTGCCATATTCGATTTCGCGATATTTTGCGAATATTCGATTGAGTATTCGTATTATATTCGTCAAAATCGAATATTCATCATTTTCTATTTAACGCGATTAATATGTGATTTAATTATTCGCGTATTGCGATTTTTTCTACTGTATAGTGCAACTTTCCTATTGGTTTGCTAATGGTCTGTGCATTTTATGAATATTCACTATATTGCTATATATTATTATTTTAGAATCTGACGAATATTCTAAAAAACGAAGTTATAGAAATATAGCGAATATTCGTAAAATACACATATAGACTGCAATTTTAGTAATATAGTGCTAAAATCTTTTTAATTATAGTCCTATTTTTTGGGTGTCTTCTGAATTTCATTTTTGGAAAAAATTTACCCTATTAAAAAAAAATACTATAGCACTATATTTGCTAAATTGCAGTCTATATGAGTATTTTACGAATATTCTCTATATTCCAATATATTATTGTTTTCGAATATAACGAATATTCTAAAAACAAAGTTATAGCAATATAGCTAATATTCGTAAACAGGGCCGTCTTTACTGCAGGGCAAAAGGGGCAGCTGCCCCGGGCCCAGTTGCTCCTGGGGGGGCCCAAGCAGCACTCAGTGACCAACAAGACTTTTTAGCCTTAGCTACTGCACTGTAGCCGAATATTGCGGCGGGGCATGGGAGCTGTGCACTGCGATTGCTCTGACTGAGCTGATCCGTGTGAAGCCACTCAGTCAGATAGCAGAGCAGAGAGAGGCTGGCAGCAGGGAGGAGCGTAATCTGATCCTAGAGTGGAAGCTAGCCCCTCCCCTCTCCGCCCACCCCGGCCTGCAACCAATCAGAGCTCAGGCAAGCAGCTCTGAGTCACACACTGTACAGGAGGGAGTCTAAGAATCGAATGAGTCTAAAGATCCGACTTAGTTAGAGACTCATTCGATTCTTTCAGTTAAAAGAACCGTGAGTCACTGGAACAGTTTACACTGAGGCTGATGACCAGGCTGCAGCAGTGATAAGGTTAAGGGACAGAAGGGCAGTCAGCAGAGAGATAAGAGAAGTGACAGGACAGAGTTTAGATTACAGGTTGAATTAACCCTTTAGGGTCAAATTGGCTTCTCAAGGAGATATATATGTTAAAGGCATCCCTTCTTCTGTCTCATTCAGTAGCTATAGAACTATTGAGAGAGATGTATTTTTTTAAATACATTTACACATTTAACCCTCCATTTTAATTATATTATTTACCCCAGTGTTAAATTCACACCCCCTGGATGCTTGTTTTTTTCCTACAGTGGGGTAGAAAATTACACACAGGGTTTTAACCACTTCAGCCCCCAGTGCTTAAACACCCTGAAAGACCAGGCCACTTTTTACACTTCTGACCTACACTACTTTCACCGTTTATTGCTCGGTCATGCAACTTACCACCCAAATGAATTTTACCTCCTTTTCTTCTCACTAATAGAGCTTTCATTTGGTGGTATTTCATTGCTGCTGACATTTTTACTTTTTTTGTTATTAATCGAAATTTAACGATTTTTTTGCAAAAAAATGACATTTTTCACTTTCAGTTGTAAAATTTTGCAAAAAAAAACGACATCCATATAGAAATTTTGCTCTAAATTTATAGTTCTACATGTCTTTGATAAAAAAAAAATGTTTGGGTAAAAAAAAAATGGTTTGGGTAAAAGTTATAGCGTTTACAAACTATGGTACAAAAATGTGAATTTCCGCTTTTTGAAGCAGCTCTAGTAGTAAGAGGGTATATGTTTCGTCAAAGTGACAGGTACTACGCCCCTTTTACACGCCCCCTTTTTATATCGCTTGATATAAAGTTTATATCGCATGATATAAAGTTTATATCGCAGGCTATTAGGATTTATATCGCTTGATATTAGGTTTATATTGTTTGCTATTAAATTTATAGTGTTAGCTATTAAAATTTATATTGTTTGCTATTAAAATTTATATTGTTTGCTATTAAAATTTATATTGTTAGCTATTAAAAAATTTATATTGTTTGCTATTAAAATGTATAGTGTTTGATATTAAAATGTATAGTGCCTGATATTAATTTAATATAATAGTATTAAAATAAAAACGATGACAAATATAATTCGGTTAAAAATCTTTATTCACTTCGTTATTTGCAACATTCCCGTAGGGACAGACACGTTTGCTTGTAATTACAGCTTCGTATACACAAGCGTTTCATGCGTTTTGTTACAAATGATCGCACAATACGGTCATTTTTTCTAAAATCGTTAGTGAACATTTTTAAAATATTTTCAAAAGATATTCCTTTAGCGAGACATTGTAAGATATAGATACAGTAATGGCCGCAGACGGAACTAACGGCGTCTTGTATTTGTCTGTTTTGATATCTTATAGTCTTAGAATTTTTATATAAAAACTGCATAAAGTCGCCAGGAAATATTTCATTTGCGGGGGATAAACCATAACTATCAAAAAAAATAGATGTATCATTCGGGTATAATATAATTAAAATCCAATGCTTCCCCCGCTGATGCGAATTATCCGTATTTACAATGTATGCCGCCGGCCTGTCGATGATTTTACCCCCCGGTAATAAATCACACGGGAATACACCTTTAAATATGTGCCTGGCGTTAATATCAGCTTTAATAACACAGGCAATTTCATAATTATTCATGTCTATTGAAAATCATATAATACCTCCCTACGATTATTTATTTCAATAATATTTTCATGAACTGAATATACAATCATATTAATTGTGTTCGCAATCGGTTCGGCAAATCTAATTTCAGCTCGCAGATTGCCAGTTTTTACTAGAGAGAAATGACCGCCGGGCTCTTGATCCGGCGATAAATCAAAAGCGAACAAAGTGTAACCGTTCAAAAACTCGTGTCGATCGACGGATAAAGCGTTGTCGGCCTTGTGTTTCCCCGAAATATGTACTAGGGACATATATTCACGAACAGCTGATTCGTCTTGGAAGTTAGGTTGAAAAGGTTTTGCCGGTATCTGTTGACCATCCAAATATAAGGCTGCATAATTCACATTATAGTGGTTGAAGCACAAAGGATTTCTTTGGTAACTCCCGGAAAATGATTCGTTATCCACAAACGCTAGTATTACTGTTTTTGGTAGGTTTCCGAGGAAAAGATTCTCGTGGTTACATATGCGGGTACCGGCGGGCACGCTATACACTTTAAGTGACGCCCGATCGATCGAGTACTTTGCGTTAGCTGTTAACAGAGCGCGACTGTGACCGATTCTTACAGCGGGCGATACTTGTACTCTTTTGACAAACAGGGAAGCGTGCTGTATTTGTACTTTAAAATGGGCCGCCTCGGCCGACATAAGGCAGAAAGTGTCTTTGTTTCTTGTCAATTTTATCTTTAGATCTAAACCGTTCAGTATTAACTTCGGTTGATTAAATATATCGGCGTAAATGGGGCCCATTAATTCAACACTCCTAGATCGGGCTGAATACTTTGCTCTCTTGCTGAAGCCTTCATTACGCCCGTCGAGAACCCGGTCATCATGATGTCCCGCTGTGTCTTTATAGAATAAACCGGCTGTAAATTGGGACGCTAAAGTTTGTGAATTATAATTTATTAGGGATTCTATATACGCTCTATACGTATAAAGGTTGTCGCTTCTTGAAATCAGCGTGTCGCCGAGCGTTATATCCAGTTGATTAAAAAGACTCGCTATAGGGTAGTTAATAAGTGCAACGCGGGATCCTTCTGGTATGGGTGTGTTATCAGGACTAACGATTTTGCAAACGACGTGTAACAATGTGTTATTAAGGTCGTAATAATATTCACCGCTGCCCGTGATGTAGAATTCCAAAGGGGCATTGTCAGTGATTGCTGCGATTGGCTGCACCTCTACATAAAGCGATTTTTCAATGCTTGTTTGGGTAGGCGGTATTTGAAAGATATCCAACTCTGATTTGGCATACTCGGCGGATGCGTCATGCACGAAAGCCATAGCGTCTGTCTAGAAGATGTCACTCGGGGAGCGACTTCTTGTTTTCTGGCGGCGACGTCTCTTAGGTTGTGATACTTTATTCATAAAAGTTGGTAAGACAACGGCAGCGCGTTCACGTTTCCTTTTACGCGTTTTTTTACGTATTTGTACGACACCGGAGCCAGCCTGGCTCTGCGACGACCTATTTATACGATCCATAAAGGCGGTCGAAGCCGTAGTGACAACGTCTTTAGCGATGTTACGGGCGGCTGTTTTCACGTGCGGTTTTGCAAGCTCCACACCTTTCTTAAATAGGGGAACTACACGGCGGAACAGCCCCCGAAATAACCCGGCGAGTCCAGAACCATGCATGAATTCAGTACCGTGAAAGCCGTCCAAGCCATGACCGGCTTGCGTTATGTAATAATGCGTATATGCGTCAGGGTCACCGTACACTCTCTGGGACAACATTTTAGTGCGTCGTCACCGCGCGCGGTCTAAAGTGTAATCGCACAATAGTCTTACCGTATTTGAATTTAACAGGTTTAGCCTGATCCGTCAGTATCGATACCGTGTCAAAATGATGCTTACAAACAGGTATATAGTCCGGACGGTGATACTTTTGCGTGACTATATCACCATTTTTACCGCCTAGCTCGACAGTTCTTAAAAGTTGTACGTAACTATCGCCAACAAGTTGATGTTGGACGATATCGGTACATACAAACAATGTATAAAAACCGGCTTTAATATCGGCATTAATTTTTTTCTCTTTTGATGAAACTAGAGCAAGCCCCTTTATACCGCCAACATGATGTTCTAAAACAGGTAAGCCGGGTCCTTTGTAGCGGATAGCCTTCACACAAGGCATGAACTTGTATGTTGGTGAATTCAGTACATAAACGGTTCTGTCAATATCGTCGTATCTTAGACGCAATTGATCGGGAGGTATTTTTATAGATTCAAGTTTGCTATTAATGGCTTTGATGAGATCTTGCATATTGGAGTAATAACCCGATTTAACAAAAAGCTCGCTGAACGGTTCGTCGCGCTGTGCTACGTAGAATACACCATCTCCGGGGCCAAAGGTTTCCCTGTGGGTATGTGGATACTGAATCTCCACTAAAGCCACTTCGTAAGGGCCGCGAAGATGCACCGCTTTTGCTAACTTAGTGGTGTAATCGGCGATGCTGTTTTCGGGATAAAGTTTGGCGGAGGCGTTGCAGGGTAACGTGATAAAAAACGATCCGTCCTCCATAGTTTACAGACGCATCAACTGCTTTTCAGGCACCCAAGAGTTAAACTTGTCAGGGTAACCTATCCACCTTACAAAACACAACGTTTTACCCCGAACTTTCTTCTTTTTCAGTATTTTTTACAACGTTAACCAAGCAGCTTGCAACAAGGGCGGGAGCCTCTTTTTAGGTAATAATGAGCCACGCGGCGACACAGTAGGCGATCTTAATAACACCGGGGGTGTAAAAGGGCTTCGAGCCTCGTCATAGGGCTCACTCAGCGACCGCTTTTTCAAATTATCGAAAAGTTCTCTTGTTCTTGTATTACCGATAACCGTTGACGGGGCGTTCAGCTGTGCGATAGTCTCCATAAAATAGTCCCAACCGCGAGGTTTAATATTAGGCAAGCCGTGACTCTGGGTAGCTGTTCGAATCAGGTCAATAATGTTGGATCCGGGTACAGTTTGTTCTTTGTAAATGAACTCACCCATAGCGTTCCAGGACGGCTTATTACCAGCGCGGTACAGTTTACTTAACAATAGTTCGGCATTTTTTCTATAACGTGTATTAATACTGTCAAGTATCTCGTTAGTAGCTGGGCTGATTGTGGTTGCATTTGACAATTGTTGTTGATCGGTTTGTGGCTGTGTAATCAGGGTTATATCATGCATTTCTTTACCGGTGTGTTTGTTGAGCATTAAGTACCTCTGTAACACGACTGTGTAGCTCTTAATTTTTTCATCATCTGAAAGGTCATTTCTGTGTAGTATTTCGCTAATCTCATCATCTAAGCGCCGTAGGGCTGTTTGGCGTATATCTGTTGCATCTACGGAGGTATTTTTAAGCCTATCCATTTCATTTTTGGAAACCAGGAACATTTTCTCGGCATACTGCATTATGAACCACCGGCTGTATTAGCTATCAGGCTAGTGATTAAAGGTATAGCAAAACCGAGCAAAGCTCCTATAAAACCGCCGCTCTGGTTCACAATGCGCTTCTTGCCTTTAATGGAGTACTTTTTATCACTTAATTTCTTTATAGCCCTACGCCATTTTTTCAATATATTTTTTTGGCGCTCTTTAAGAGGGATCTTTCCTTTAATGATATTGAGCGCTATCTCGCCAATAGCCGATATCAAATCATTACTGGCGTTACGTAATATTGATTTTCGGGCCTTCAGATTTATTTTGACTAATGCTTTTAAAAGATCCCAATTACGCCGGATCCTGTTCGACATCCTTACAGCACCAGCGCCGCTATCAAAAATAACCATAAAGATGTGAGATACCTCATTTTAGAGCTTCTTTTTGCACACATAAGCAACCGGCAGATCTGGCGGGAACAGACCGGTTCTTAGTCGTAGGTCCTCAGGCGTGTCAGATCTTAAATCTACAAGTAAATAGCCGTAAGGCTTGTGTGTAGCATCTTCAAAAGCTTCTAAAAAGAAACGTGTTTTACCGGGGTACATCTGCCGAGCCAACGTAATAACCTGTAATTTATCACGAGGGTTCTTAAAAAGGACCATGTATTTAGTGTTTAAATTTATGGTTTGGCTTTTCTTACCCTGACAAAAAACGTTTTGAACGAGATACATAATGCTCAAATTTCTGTGGTGTACGTATTTGGTGAATGCGTTTTGTATTTCAAGATTTTCACAAGCCGCCTCCATAAGATCATCAACAACCGCCAAATTTACCTTATCCGTTGGAAATAGATCAGCGTCTGTAAAATTTTGCGGGACCCCCTCGATAAACCTGATATTTGTAAACAGACGGGTTAGTTCATCATACAATTTCTGCCAACATGCGTAAAACCAAATGACATTATCAGGTTTGTGCGACATTAAAGCATCCTTGTGCATTAATAAATTTTTAACAAAAAAACTCTTTCCAGAATTTGAGGGCCCTGCTAGGATACACGAAAAAGGGTGTTGAAAATGCGCAGTCATGTTTAATAGCCAAAAGGCACCGTTGTAAAGTCAGCCGTCAGCTGTCTCTTTGTATAGACGCACTTTTGCGTTTTACGTAATGGTCTTGTCTCTATGGTCAGGCGCTTCCTATTTCTGTAAATGCCGTCTTGCTCGATACCTATTGTTTTCTGCGTCTCGGGGTCGTTGTTGTGGGAGTAGTCCAGCACAAGGTCTTTTAAACTGTCAAAATTAACAAGTCGTGTGTTAGCGACATTGAGTGTTATGCCCTTAACCTTCAATACGGTTTTCCCGTTGTTAAGTTTGTAGCCGTAAGTCTTTGGACCAGCGGATACAAACTCGGTAATGTGGGCGTCGTCGGGTATTTCACTAGTTAGTTCACCGAGAAAATCACCCAAGGGTGGCGTCCATTCAGACCCCTTACTCACGAATATGACGGAGTCTGTGTCGTGATAAAGGCAACGTTCCTGTAGCCTGTCTAGGAGCTTGTATAATTCGAGTCTGGCATAGGCGGTTGTAAAACAGGCTATAAAAATGTTTGTGCTTTTGTTGTGGGTGTAGCGCTCTTTTACATAGCGCCAATTGACTATTGCCATATCGTCATCGATGAAATTAACCTCGGAGAGGTCGTAATACGGCACAAAAGCTAATTTGAAAAGCTCGTCAGGGTCCGTGACTATGCTGGTACGTGACAAGTTAGAACGCTGGCCAAACTTACCCCACAGAGAGTTTAGGAACAGTTTTGAAATTTGTCTTTTTGCTGGGTTTACAGATATCTTATCAGATCGCAAGCAGACATCTTCTTTTTTTAAAAATGCCGCTATGTAAGCCGTCTTTTCAGAATCCGTTTTACACCAATTGGGATAACCGGAAGCCTCCTGTTTATCTCTGAGGTGTAATTTGATGTACGGGGCGAACAAATCGTCTGTTGTATTCGGAAAATGCCAGATCTCGTAGATCTCGGCAATCCTGTAACCTTTTTCAACAGCTAAAACTATCTCTATGGTGCACCATGTACCGGTTAGGGACCGCTCGTCGTCTGTGTGGCTGCAAATGTCTTTATGACAGCTCAAGGCGCATGTGTAACATAGCGGAAACATTAGTTTTTTATTTAGCTTTACAGGCAGGACCGGAAAAAATAAATCTCTGGGCGGGTACACTTTAACTCGGGCAATGCCAAAGTATTTTTTGATGTAGCCAAAATGATCATAAATGATTTTTGGGTGTCCTACAGGGTAAGTCTTAGTTTTATTAACAAAAGGGTACAGACTGGTGAAATCGTAATAATGCACTGTTTCATCGGCCTGCACCTTGTGATAAAGTTTAATGGCGTTAGTGCGCCCACCGTAAAGCGCGTCACGAGGATCCAAAGGAGTCGGGAATTTCATTTTAATCAGAAAGTCTTTGACCCCCAAATCGTTTGCAATCATTTCCCGCCACTCGTGTTCCCACAGGGCGCGGACCGTAAAGCCTTGTCTCTGTAGTCGGCTTTTCCTGACTAGGAAAGATTGGTATAGCTGACCGTAGGACGATTTAGTAAGCTCGTTGCTGTCCTGCTCGTTATAGCACACAGGACACCCGTGATAAAAACAGCCCTGAAATTCAAAAGCGACGTGTTTACCGTTAACAAAAGAATACCCGTCCAAAAAATATTTACCGATCTTTTTTTCACCGCCCTTTAACGCATGTTGTATAGAAATGCCTTCAGCATGTTCAAGGTACATGAGCCACTGTATAGCGGGTGTTGAAAAGCGTTTCTGGGTCTTGTGGTAATTATCTGCAGGGATAATCGCTATGGTATTTTTGGGTAGAAATTTAAACCGATACATGGCCATGCACACGGACGCCAATGTGATAAGTTGGAGTGGATCAATACATTTAGTGACCGTTCTGTATTTCTTTTCACGTTTAATGTATTGCAGCACTTTTTGTTCCGTCATGGCCATAATCGTGTCCCTGTAACATTCACAAGCCCTTCTCAAAACTTCAACATCCTGCTTACAGTAAGCTTTTAACTCTTTCTGAAAATTAAAGGTGTCATTTTTATGTTTCTCGTACCAATCTGTGAATTCTTTTTTCTCACCGGGCATCATGTAATCGACTCCGTAATACCTAGCGGCCGGTAGGGCGCCTATGTAGTTTTGATTTTCTGCCGTGTTGAAAAAATGCGGGAAGTGACCCTTGGCGCCTGAAAAACCCATAGCCTCTGGCATCTTGCTGAGCTTCATAGGCATGAAATTCAGCGAGTCTATGAACCTAATTTTTAAGTCCTTCAGGGTAACGCACATTAACCGACCGCCTTGATTTATAATATCAATTTTAAATTTTTCATTAATCAACTCCTGTAAAACAAAATAAGCGTCGTAGCGTCCGGCATTGTGCGCTATAAACGTGTAACCCGAAAACTTACCGTCGGCAAAAAATCGCACAAAGTCAAGCGTACAGGATTTTCCGCTAAAATGCCAGGAGTTGGGGCCGTATAGTGTGGTTGCGTAAATGAAATTGGGTATATGCAAGCCTGTTTCTTGCATGCATTCAAAATCGTAAAAGATATACTTGTCAGTCATTTTTTTGGGGGTGTATGGCTGCATGTAACAAACATGGTCGTCAAATTTGTCAACCTGCCCGCCGCAGATGGTGCATTTTAAACCGTTACATTTGTGCTCATCGCCGCAGTCTATATATTTGTAACAAAATCCGCAAAAAGTTTTTTTCTTACAAAGAGCTTTATCACTAAGTGACAGGTTTCTATGTGTTTCAAAACATGCCGCTGAACGGCAATAAGTCCTACATATCGGGCAACGTGTATTATTAGACTGCTCAACACAATTCGTGGTCTGGCACGCTTTACAAAACTGCATACACCCGTGTCGGTATTTATGTTTGTATACAGTGCAACAAACGTCGCAAAAATAATCGAAACCGATAAAGGCTTTTAGATTTTTTATGCCATAATAATGCTTTTCATGGTGCAATATATAGATGGTCTTTTCTTTAGCTGTGCGGGCTGTGTGATAATAACGCCACTGTCCCCTATTGTGGTACAAAATTTTAATTGTGATGTTTAATTTTTTTTCAAATTCAGCAATGTCCGTAAAAGACACCAAATACCCCTCGGGTATTTGTAAGTCTCTATGCAGTTGTTGAGCTTTCTCTAACAAGGCAACGTCGCTCAAAGCAGAACCCTCCAAAATTGCGTAAACACTAGCGGCCAGACAGACGTTATTATCATAATTATTAAAATCGTATAAATGTTGTTTTTTACGATCAATAATCCGACTATACGCGACACCACCCAAACGTCTTCTGGCCCCACCACGGCGGCCCCTAACAATGATGACAACTAGTTTAAGTGTATTACCGGCTATGCACTCCGCGTTACTCTGTAAAGCGTTAGCTATATTGTCCAAAAATGTTTTGGCTCTAAACCCATCTCTAGAATACCTATTAGAAAAAATCGATTCAAACGTTTCGCCGCCGTCTAAACGTAATTGTATGAAATCACCCGGATCGGCGTCCCGTAAAACCCTATCTAACAATGTCTGTATAGAAGCGTGTATTGCATCAAGAGCGTCAACAAATGAGCGAATGGCTTCGAGGTTAGCGAATCTGAAGTGTTCCGTGTACATGGTACTGTTAAAATTCGCTAAGTCACGCTCTTGATGATATACACGTTCTAGATAAACGGATCTAACATTTTGTGGTTCAGGGGGTTCGTCTGTAATAGCCGTGTTGTAGGGACGGTCGCCATTTTGTGGGTCGCCTGAATGAATACGCTTTGATTGCGTATCTGAAGGTCTATTAGTGCGCGAGCTGTTTGGACGACTGTGCCCCGCTTGCGCGGGCTGCGGTTGCTGATGTGTTTGTCCAGCGTTCAGACGAGCCGACGCCCCAGTCTTGTTACGACAATCCTGTCTTTTTTTGCTAACTATTTTGTTCGGACGTGCTGGCGGCCCATTGTTACGCCTGCGATGCCTTTTTTCTCTAGCTATTTTAGAACGTTTAACAGAAAAACAGATTTTTATAGCTTTTTTTAACTTTCTAACCCTAGCACTTACAGTTGTTTTTGCGCTTTTAAAAGGTTGTCCACCTCCACCAGTCATCACTAGTCAGTCTCTGCATAGCAGCTCTTTTTCAAGAGCGTCAAGATGCGTAATCAGGCGTATGCATTTGTTACGCGTAGCGTGTATTTGTCCCTCAGTATTTTTGTTGGGACTGTTAAACGCTAAAGACGTAGAGTCTTTAACGTAACATTTTAAATGCAATGCCACGCGGGCCATTTTGTCATTACATTTCGCGATATCCCTCAACGCGTCGTACGTCTCTCCACCCCGACAATAACAGGAGTGGACAAGAGGTGCGTATCGCTGTTGGGGTTCGCTTATCTGTTGTACGTTGCTGCATGTGTCTGGCGTATCAAATGTGATGCGCTTTTTACAAGGTATTACATCCTGTGTATTGGGTACCGGTGTTATGTCGCATAAAGCTGTAATCTCATTTATTACGCTAGTTGGCTCACCACTCTGCAGAACCGGTCGCGGCGTTGTTAGAACTCCAGCTATCGGTGTAAACTGTTCCTGATGCTGTTTTGTGGTCGAGCGTCGTCTCTCTTTAACGGTTCTGGCTTTGTTGCTTTCTTTTCTTTTGGCTGCAATTTAAAGACAAACATTAAGATATGGATATGGATACATAGATAGATAAGTGGATAGATAGATAGATAGATAAATTGATAGATAGCTGGATATCTAGGTAGCTAAATTGATAGCTAGATATGTCATTATGTCTTTTATTAAAAATTTAAAGACAAGCATCCCGCTGTAAGTATTAAGAACATCAAGCGGTTCTAATTAAAACAGCGCGCCGTGTAATATTAACTTACGAGCATCAGGACAGCGGATAATCGGCATTGCGGGATTTTCAGACAGCCAACTGTCGCGGGCGTTGGTGACCGACTCTGGTGGTTCGGGGCATGAAACATTTCTATTGCCCCTTGCGCTACTATCCGGCAGCTGAAAAACTTTAAATTACAAGGTTTGATTAAACACCATTGTTTATACCCGCTTAAAAGTTATAGACATTGTTTTTTTGAGCTGCTGTATAGGGAGCCTTACCCGTTGTGTTAGATTTCTTTGATACCTCTTTGGAGACACCGGTCGGGGCTATTTTTCTTTTCAGCGCTGCATTAAAAATTAAGTATTAGACTTATAGACATTGTTTAAAATATATTACAGCAGCAATGCGTTTTGTTCCTTACGCGCTTTCCCCCGCTTGCGACGCTTTTGTAGGGCAGCATCGGAGAGTGTCGCGATGTCATCAATTGTATACACATTTCTTTCAAGCGCTGTGTTTTAAAAAGTGTATTAGGAATATAGATAATGTTTAAAACAGACAACATCAAAGAAGTTGAGCGATCCTTACGTGTTCTGGCTAGCCTGGTCTGCTGTTTTATTTCATTTCGATAGGGGGTTGTGAGATCGATAACTCGCGATGGATCGTTCTCCTTTAGCGCATCATAATTGCTGTTGTTAGTAACTTTAATGCTTGAATGTTCTGTATTTTCAGTATCGACGGCTCTGTTCGCAATTCTTAAAATGTCTCGGATTTGCTCGTCTGTAATAAACGTGCATGAAATATAACTAGATCTAAAACTATATACGTAATAAAAGCCTAAGATGGTTATACTTACCGACTAGGCAAGGAGACGTCGGATTGTAATCGGGTTCACTTGAAATGTCAGTATGAGATAACGCCATACTGGGCGACGCGTCTGAAAGCAATTGCGCCCCACCACCGCTAATGTACGACTCATAGAAATCATCGGCCGCGATAAGCATCTGCGCATCGGGTATATTGTCATCGCCCCATAAATTTTGGTAAGAATCCATCTAAACGAAATGTATATTGCTAGTTAAAATAGAACAACATTTGTAGGGCCGCTTTAACCCCTATAAATAGGAAAGATAGATATCTGGATAGATAGATAGATCTATAGATAGATAGACAGATAGATAGATAGATAGGAGATATATAGATAGATAGATAGACAGATAGATACATAGAAAGATAGATAGATAAGATAGATAGAAGAGATAAACAGATAGATAGATTAATAGATAGATAGATAGATAGATCTATAGATAGATAGACAGATAGATAGAAAGATAGATAGGAGATATATAGATAGATAGATAGACAGATAGATACATAGAAAGATAGATAGATTAATAGATAGATAGATAGATAGAAGAGAGATAGATAGATAGACAGATAGATTAATAGATAGATAGATAGATAGATAGATAGATAGATAGATAGATAGATAGTTGGGGTATTTGGATGTATGGATACATAGATAGCTAAATGGATAGATAGATAGATAGATAGATAGATAGATAGATTAATAGATAGATAGAAAGATAGATAGACAGATAGATAGATTAATAGATAGATAGATAGAAGAGAGATAGATAGATAGACAGATAGATAGATTAATAGATAGATAGATAGGATAGATAGATAGATAGATAAATAGATAGATTGATAAATTGATAGAATTTAGATAGTTGGGGTATTTGGATAGATAGATAGATAGATAGATAGATAGATAGATAGATAGATAGATAGATAGATAGATAGATAGATTCAGTTAATTTAAGTCATATTCAATAAATAGTGAAAGATATTGCTAGTTAAAATATTGCAACATTTGTATGTGGTAAAAGAAAAAGACATTTAGTGATGCATTACGAATTATAAATAATCAGACACAGCTAACATAAGTTATATTCAAGAATAGTGAAAGATTTAAAAGCATAACAGACAAATGGTGCTTACCTTTTAAGTGTCTTATACCTTGTTGGTCAATGCTTCTATGTGCCCAAGTCTCTCTGTGATAGCAATGCAGAGACTGGGCCCTGTTTATATAGGCGGTTGATGTTGTAAAACGATACCCTGTGGTTGCGATTAGCATATTCATTATTTGCTGTAGCCCCCATTAGTTAGATTATGTTTTATAAGCTTTTATATGTTGATAGTGTGTATCTTTTATATCAAAAGCGTATCAACAGACCCTGAATGGGCTTATCAATAAGATATTACTTAAATGAAAGTTATGAATTGTATAAAATTGATATAAACTCAATGGGTCGCTTTTATATGACAAGTTAAATGTTGTAAATGTGTTATGAAATGTTATAAAATTACAAAATTTATTTATAATGACTAGTTAAATTATGCTTTATAAGAAATGATATGTTCATTATAGGTCTTTTTATGAATGAATCTTAATTTTATATCAAAAGCGTATCAACGGCCGTGAATGGGCTTATCAATAAGATTTTATTTAAATGAAAGTTGGGAATTGTATAAAATTGATATAAAATCATATCAAAGCCATGGCAATGTCCAGATGTTTTAATGAGCATGTCTGTAGAAAAGTCATTTAGACCCGTATCGATTACAGAAATGCATTCTGTGACCTGGGAAATCTTGAATTAAGCAATGTGTTTGCCAGAGGTCATGACCCGTGCATTAGAAAAGTCTCGATTACAAGAATAATTACTGTGACCGACCCTAAAAGCCCTGCTTTGACGTCCTTGACAGGTGTCACGACCTTGTAGGGGCAGCTCCGGGGACATGGGTCTGGGAAATCTTGAATTAAGCAATGTTCACGCAAGAGGCCATGACCCTTGCATTAGCTAAGGCTTGATTACATGACCACAGTCTGTGACAGGTCTGGGAAAACTTGATTTTAGCAATATGACGGACACTGCAGTTTAGCAGGCATCTGAGAAGTGCCAATATAAACCTAATATCAAGCGATATAAATCCTAATAGCCTGCGATATAAACTTTATATCAAGCGATATAAAAAGGGGGCGTGTAAAAGGGGCGTGGTACCTGTCACTTTGACGAAACATATACCCTCTTACTACTAGCTCTGACTTTCTGAGCACCTGTCATGTTTCCTGAGGTTCTACAATGCCCAGACAGTACAAACACCCCACAAATGACCCCATTTCTGAAAGTACACACCCTAAGGTATTCGCTGATGGGCATAGTGAGTTCATAGAACTTTTTATTTTTTGTCACAAGTTAGCGGAAAATTATGATTTTTTTTTTTTTTTCTTTTTTCTTACAAAGTCTCATATTCCACTAACTTGTGACAAAAAATAAAAAGTTCTATGAACTCACTATGCCCATCAGCAAATACCTTGGGGTCTCTTCTTTCCAAAATGGGGTCACTTGTGGGGTAGTTATACTGCCCTGGCATTCTAGGGGCCCAAATGTGTGGTAAGGAGTTTGAAATCAAATTCTGTAAAAAATGACCTGTGAAATCCGAAAGGTGCTCTTTGGAATATGGGCCCCTTTGCCCACCTAGGCTGCAAAAAAGTGTCACACATCTGGTATCTCCGTACTCAGGAGAAGGTGGGGAATGTGTTTTGGGGTGTCATTTTATATATACCCATGCTGGGTGAGAGAAATATCTTGGCAAAAGACAACTTTTCCCATTTTTTTATACAAAGTTGTCATTTGACCAAGATATTTATCTCACCCAGCATGGGTATATGTAAAAAGACACCCCAAAACACATTCCTCAACTTCTCCTGAGTACGGGGATACCAGATGTGTGACACTTTTTTGCAGCCTAGGTGGGCAAAGGGGCCCATATTCCAAAGAGCACCTTTCGGATTTCACTCCTCATTTTTTTCCTGAATTTGATTTCAAACTCCTTACCACACATTTGGGCCCCTAGAATACCAGGGCAGTATAACTACCCCACAAGTGACCCCATTTTGGAAAGAAGACACCCCAAGGTATTCCGTGAGGGGCATGGCGAGTTCCTAGAATTTTTTATTTTTTGTCACAAGTTAGTGGAAAATGATGATTTTTTTTTTTTTTTTTTTTCATACAAAGTCTCATATTCCACAAACTTGTGACAAAAAATAAAAACTTCCATGAACTCACTATGCCCATCAGCGAATACCTTGGGGTCTCTTCTTTCCAAAATGGGGTCACTTGTGGGGTAGTTATACTGCCCTGGCATTCTAGGGGCCCAAATGTGTGGTAAGTAGGTAAATGACCTGTGAAATCCGAAAGGAGCTCTTTGGAATGTGGGCCCCTTTGCCCACCTAGGCTGCAAAAAAGTGTCACACATCTGGTATCTCTGTATTCAGGAGAAGTTGAGGAATGTGTTTTGGGGTGTCTTTTTACATATACCCATGCTGGGTGAGATAAATATCTTGGTCAAATGCCAACTTTGTATAAAAAAATGGGAAAAGTTGTCTTTTGCCAAGATATTTCTCTCACCCAGCATGGGTATATGTAAAATGACACCCCAAAACACATTCCCCAACTTCTCCTGAGTACAGCGATACCAGATGTGTGACACTTTTTTGCAGCCTAGATGCGCAAAGGTGCCCAAATTCCTTTTAGGAGGGCATTTTTAGACATTTGGATACCAGACTTCTTCTCACGCTTTGGGGCCCCTAGAATGCCAGGGCAGTATAAATACCCCACATGTGACCCCATTTTAGAAAGAAGACACCCCAAGGTATTCAATGAGGGGCATGGCGAGTTCATAGAAATTTTTTTTTTTTGGCACAAGTTAGCGGAAATTGATATTTTTAATTTTTTTCTCACAAAGTCTCCCGTTCCGCTAACTTGGGACAAAAATTTCAATCTTTCATGGACTCAATATGCCCCTCACGGAATACCTGGGAATGTCTTCTTTCCGAAATGGGGTCACATGTGGGGTATTTATACTGCCCTGGCATTCTAGGGGCCCTAAAGCGTGAGAAGAAGTCTGGAATATAAATGTCTAAAAAATTTTACGCATTTGGATTCCGTGAGGGGTATGGTGAGTTCATGTGAGATTTTATTTTTTGACACAAGTTAGTGGAATATGAGACTTTGTAAGAAAAAAAAATAATAATTCCGCTAACTTGGGCCAAAAAAATTTCTGAATGGAGCCTTACAGAGGGTGATCAATGACAGGGGGGTGATCAATGACAGGGGGGTGATCAATGACAGGGGGGTGATCAGAGAGTCTATATGGGGTGATCACCCCCCTGTCATTGATCACCCCCCTGTAAGGCTCCATTCAGATGTCCGTATGTGTTTTGCGGATCCGATCCGCAAACTTGGGCCAAAAAAATATCTGATCGGAGCCTTACAGAGGGGTGATCAATGACAGGGGGGGTGATCAATGACAGGGGGGGTGATCAATGACAGGGGGGGTGATCAATGACAGGGGGGTGATCAATGACAGGGGGGTGATCAATGACAGGGGGGTTGATCAATGACAGGGGGGTTGATCAATGACAGGGGGGTTGATCAATGACAGGGGGGTGATCAGGGAGTCTATATGGGGTGATCACCACAGTCATTGATCACGCCCCTGTAAGGCTTCATTCAGACGTCCGGATGCGTTTTGCGGATCCGATCCATCTATCAGTGGATCCGTAAAAATCATGCGGACGTCTGAATGGAGCTTTACAGGGGGGTAATCAATGACAGGGGGGTAATCAATGACAGGGGGGTGATCAGGGAGTCTATATGGGGTGATCACCACAGTCATTGATCACGCCCCTGTAAGGCTTCATTCAGACGTCCGGATGCGTTTTGCGGATCCGATCCATCTATCAGTGCATCCGTAAAAATCATGCGGACATCTGAATGGAGCTTTACAGGGGGGTAATCAATGACAGGGGGGTGATCAGGGAGTCTATATGGGGAAAAAATAAACGAACCAGCACCTCCACAATAAGTGAATATAAGAACGCAGGTGCACGCTACCTTGGCTAAAACACACTTGGATACGTAGAACTACAGGTAACAGCACTCTGCTAGTCAATTGCGCAAAGATATAAGCAAACACTAAAAGAATAAATGCTTGGGGGTCATACTTACTGCAAATGCAGCTAGAAGCTTTTTGCGAATATAATTGATCAAAAATATTTCGGGCCCATCTACCGGTCGTCAAGGTCGCTTCTAATCAGATGGGTCCTACTCTGACATGCCTCTCCTGGGCTTACAGCCTACAATCTGGGCAAAGTAGTACCAAGCTGCATCCTACACATGCCTCTCCCAGGTTGTGAGCCTGCAGTATGGGCTGGGTAGAATACAGCTGTACAAGCTATCTAATTAAAAGCACATGGTAAATGGGCTGGTGGTGCACGGTTCAATCTCACCACCAGGGGGAGCCACTCCCCTAGTGGCAGTGACAATGGGGAAAAAATAAACGAACCAGCACCTCCACAATAAGTGAATATAAGAACGCAGGTGCACGCTACCTTGGCTAAAACACACTTGGATACGTAGAACTACAGGTAACAGCACTCTGCTAGTCAATTGCGCAAAGATATAAGCAAACACTAAAAGAATAAATGCTTGGGGGTCATACTTACTGCAAATGCAGCTAGAAGCTTTTTGCGAATATAATTGATCAAAAATATTTCGGGCCCATCTACCGGTCGTCAAGGTCGCTTCTAATCAGATGGGTCCTACTCTGACATGCCTCTCCTGGGCTTACAGCCTACAATCTGGGCAAAGTAGTACCAAGCTGCATCCTACACATGCCTCTCCCAGGTTGTGAGCCTGCAGTATGGGCTGGGTAGAATACAGCTGTACAAGCTATCTAATTAAAAGCACATGGTAAATGGGCTGGTGGTGCACGGTTCAATCTCACCACCAGGGGGAGCCACTCCCCTAGTGGCAGTGACAATGGGGAAAAAATAAACGAACCAGCACCTCCACAATAAGTGAATATAAGAACGCAGGTGCACGCTACCTTGGCTAAAACACACTTGGATACGTAGAACTACAGGTAACAGCACTCTGCTAGTCAATTGCGCAAAGATATAAGCAAACACTAAAAGAATAAATGCTTGGGGGTCATACTTACTGCAAATGCAGCTAGAAGCTTTTTGCGAATATAATTGATCAAAAATATTTCGGGCCCATCTACCGGTCGTCAAGGTCGCTTCTAATCAGATGGGTCCTACTCTGACATGCCTCTCCTGGGCTTACAGCCTACAATCTGGGCAAAGTAGTACCAAGCTGCATCCTACACATGCCTCTCCCAGGTTGTGAGCCTGCAGTATGGGCTGGGTAGAATACAGCTGTACAAGCTATCTAATTAAAAGCACATGGTAAATGGGCTGGTGGTGCACGGTTCAATCTCACCACCAGGGGGAGCCACTCCCCTAGTGGCAGTGACAATGGGGAAAAAATAAACGAACCAGCACCTCCACAATAAGTGAATATAAGAACGCAGGTGCACGCTACCTTGGCTAAAACACACTTGGATACGTAGAACTACAGGTAACAGCACTCTGCTAGTCAATTGCGCAAAGATATAAGCAAACACTAAAAGAATAAATGCTTGGGGGTCATACTTACTGCAAATGCAGCTAGAAGCTTTTTGCGAATATAATTGATCAAAAATATTTCGGGCCCATCTACCGGTCGTCAAGGTCGCTTCTAATCAGATGGGTCCTACTCTGACATGCCTCTCCTGGGCTTACAGCCTACAATCTGGGCAAAGTAGTACCAAGCTGCATCCTACACATGCCTCTCCCAGGTTGTGAGTGAGGTAGCGTGCACCTGCGTTCTTATATTCACTTATTGTGGAGGTGCTGGTTCGTTTATTTTTTCCCCATTGTCACTGCCACTAGGGGAGTGGCTCCCCCTGGTGGTGAGATTGAACCGTGCACCACCAGCCCATTTACCATGTGCTTTTAATTAGATAGCTTGTACAGCTGTATTCTACCCAGCCCATACTGCAGGCTCACAACCTGGGAGAGGCATGTGTAGGATGCAGCTTGGTACTACTTTGCCCAGATTGTAGGCTGTAAGCCCAGGAGAGGCATGTCAGAGTAGGACCCATCTGATTAGAAGCGACCTTGACGACCGGTAGATGGGCCCGAAATATTTTTGATCAATTATATTCGCTAAAAGCTTCTAGCTGCATTTGCAGTAAGTATGACCCCCAAGCATTTATTCTTTTAGTGTTTGCTTATATCTTTGCGCAATTGACTAGCAGAGTGCTGTTACCTGTAGTTCTACGTATCCAAGTGTGTTTTAGCCAAGGTAGCGTGCACCTGCGTTCTTATATTCACTTATTGTGGAGGTGCTGGTTCGTTTATTTTTTCCCCATTGTCACTGCCACTAGGGGAGTGGCTCCCCCTGGTGGTGAGATTGAACCGTGCACCACCAGCCCATTTACCATGTGCTTTTAATTAGATAGCTTGTACAGCTGTATTCTACCCAGCCCATACTGCAGGCTCACAACCTGGGAGAGGCATGTGTAGGATGCAGCTTGGTACTACTTTGCCCAGATTGTAGGCTGTAAGCCCAGGAGAGGCATGTCAGAGTAGGACCCATCTGATTAGAAGCGACCTTGACGACCGGTAGATGGGCCCGAAATATTTTTGATCAATTATATTCGCAAAAAGCTTCTAGCTGCATTTGCAGTAAGTATGACCCCCAAGCATTTATTCTTTTAGTGTTTGCTTATATCTTTGCGCAATTGACTAGCAGAGTGCTGTTACCTGGAGTCTATATGGGGTGATCACCACAGTCATTGATCATGCCCCTGTAAGGCTTCATTCAGACGTCCGGATGCGTTTTGCGGATCGGATCCATCTATCAGTGCATCCGTAAAAATCATGCGGACATCTGAATGGAGCTTTACAGGGGGGTGATCAGGGAGTCTATATGGGGTGATCACCACAGTCATTGATCATGCCCCTGTAAGGCTTCATTCAGACGTCCGGATGCGTTTTGCGGATCGGATCCATCTATCAGTGCATCCGTAAAAATCATGCGGACATCTGAATGGAGCTTTACAGGGGGGTGATCAGGGAGTCTATATGGGGTGATCACCACAGTCATTGATCATGCCCCTGTAAGGCTTCATTCAGACGTCCGGATGCGTTTTGCGGATCGGATCCATCTATCAGTGCATCCGTAAAAATCATGCGGACATCTGAATGGAGCTTTACAGGGGGGTGATCAGGGAGTCTATATGGGGTGATCACCACAGTCATTGATCACGCCCCTGTAAGGCTTCATTCAGACGTCCGGATGCGTTTTGCGGATCCGATCCATCTATCAGTGGATCCGTAAAAATCATGCGGACGTCTGAATGGAGCTTTACAGGGGGTTGATCAATGACAGGGGTGTAATCAATGACAGGGGGGGTGATCAGGGAGTCTATATGGGGTGATAACCACAGTCATTGATCACGCCCCTGTAAGGCTTCATTCAGACGTCCGGATGCGTTTTGCGGATCCGATCCATCTATCAGTGGATCCGTAAAAATCATGCGGACATCTGAATGGAGCTTTACAGGGGGGTAATCAATGACAGGGGGGTGATCAATGACAGGGGGGTGATCAGGGAGTCTATATGGGGTGATCAGGGGTGATCAGGGGCTAATAAGGGGTTAATAAGTGACGGGGGGGGGTGTAGTGTAGTGTAGTGGTGCTTGGTGGGACTTTACTGAGCTACCTGTGTCCTCTGGTGGTCGATCCAAACAAATGGGACCACCAGAGGACCAGGTAGCAGGTATATTAGACGCTGTTATCAAAACAGCGTCTAATATACCTGTTAGGGGTTAAAAAAAACACATCTCCAGCCTGCCAGCGAACGATCGCCGCTGGCAGGCTGGAGATCAACTCTCTTACCTTCCGTTCCTGTGAGCGCGCCGCCTGTGTGCGCGCGTTCACAGGAAATCTCGGCCATCGCGAGATGACGCATATATGCGTGACTCTGCGCAGGGCTGCCACCTCCGGAACGCGATCCTGCGTTAGGCGGTCCGGAGGTGGTAAAGAATAAACTTCCTGACTCAGACCAAGAGCCGACTCAGCGAGTCAGCAAGTGAATCGAAGCATCCGCGCATGCGCATTGTGCAACCTATGCTTCGGTTCACTTGCTTCTTGTCAGCTCAGCGAATGAACCGAAGATTCGATTCATAAATCGGTTCATTTGAATGTACTGATTCAAATGAACCGATTAATGTGAAAGATCCGAACTTCCCATCTCTACCCCACACACATCCGGCGCTTTCCCTCAATATGACTGCAGGAGCCCAGGAGCGCGACCGAAAGTCATGTGACTGTCAGAGCTTCCGGTGTGCAGAGCAACGGCTCTCAGCTAGAAGAGAAGGAAGATGGCGTCAGCGGCTGCCAAGCAGATAGCGGCGGAGCAGGTGCCTCATCCCTTGTACATATAGATATATATACTGTATGGAGACCAACCCCGCTGCCCGATCATTTTACAGTGCTGTAATATGCCTCTTATATGTGGAGAGCGGTGATGTCACAGATGTAATATATCACCTATATGTGGACAGCGGTGATGTCACTGATGTAATATATTACTTATATGTGGAGAGTGGTGATGTCACTGATGTAATATATCACTTATAAGTAATATATTACATCAGTGACATCACCACTCTCCACATAAGTAATATATTACATCAGTGACATCACCGCTGTCCACATAAGTAATATATTACATCAGTGACATCACTGCTCTCCCCATATACCGGTAAGTAATATATTACATCAGTGACATCACCGCTCTCCACATATATGTGGAGAGCGGTGATGTCACTGATGTAATATATCGCCTATATGTGGACAGCAGTGATGTCACTGATGTAATATATCACCTATATGTGGAGAGCGGTGATGTCACTGATGTAATATAACATTATATGTGGAGAGCAGTGATGTCACTGATGTAATATATCATTATATGTGGAGAGTAGTCATGTCACTGATGCAATACAGCGCTACAGATGGCGACCAAAATGGTCGCCAATGTGCCTTAAAATTTGCAGATGGCGACAAGACTTGTCATAGGCTACACGCCTGAGGTCTATTTGGTAGTGAAATCCCAGCGCAGGCAGGCGTGATGATATCATCACGCCTGCCTGTGCCAGGACGCGGTGTGCGCGTCTGCGTTGCACCATCCCTCACCGTAGTAGCAGCTAGTGAGCGCCAGTGAAAGGACACAGGTGAGTATAAGATTTTAGCTTTTTTTTAGGGTGTGGGAAGGCGGGATCCAGGGGGCCCAAGTAAATACTTGCCCAGGGTTTAATCAATATTAAAGACGGCCCTGTTCGTAAAATACACATTGCTGAAACGGCAATGAAATGTTCGTATGCGCATGCGCACATATGGTCGTGAGTTACTCCTGGCAGGAAGGAACCGTTTTTTATCTAGAAAAAAAGTTTATTGAGTTGACTTTGATGCAAATCGAATAATGGTGGCCAGTAAATTCTCACAAGCTGAGGAAGAGATCCTCGTCATAGTAAGTAAATTGAACATTTATTTTTGGAAATATCCTTGTATGTGAAAACTATTTTCGCATGACATTTAAATTCGCATTGCACATACTTTGATTAGATATAAATGATTTGTGGAAACAAGTATTGTTGACATTCAAAAGCAATATTTATTTCACATAATCATTAACCCTTTGATGACCAAGGGCCATTGATGCCCCAGTGTCCATATCAAAATTTGCAAATCTGACATGCGTCACTTTATGTGGTAATATCTTTGGAACACTTTTATTTATCCAATCCATTCTGAGATTGTTTTCTCGTGACACATTGTACTTCATGATAGTCATAAATTTGAGTCAATATATCTCACTTCTATTTATGAAAAAATCTAAAATTTACCAAAAATTTAGAAAAATTAGCAATTTTCTAAATTTCAATTTCTCTGCTTCTAAAACAGAAAGTGATATTTATTACTTAACATTCCCCATATGTATACTTTATGTTGTCATCCTTTTGGAAATGTCATTTTATTTTTTTAGGACATTACAAGGCTTAGAAGTTTAGAAGCAATTCTTAAAATTTTTAAGAAACTTTCCAAAACCCACTTTTTAAGGACCAGTTCAGGTTTGAAGTCACTTTGTGAGGCTTACATAGTGGAAACTCCCCCATAAATGATCCCATTGTAGAAACGACACCCCTCAAGTTACTCAAAACTGATTTTACAAACTTTGTAAACCCAAGAATTAAAGGAAAATGGAGATAAAATTTCAAAATTTTACTTTTTTGGCAGATTTTCCATTTTATTACTTTTTTTTACTTTAACACACTGAAGGTTAACACGGTCAAAAAAATAAAAACGGTGCCAAAACAGCTATTTATTTGCAAATTTTCCATTTTAAACCGTTTTTTTCCAGTAACAAAGCAAGGGTTAACAGCCAAACAAAACTCAATATTTATTACCCTGATTCTGCGGTTTACAGAGACACCCACATGTGGTCGTAAACTGATGTAAGGGCGCACGGCAAGGAGTAGAAGGAAAGGAGCGCCCCCCTGATGCACCCTTACAGTAGAAAATCCCCAAAAGTGACCCTATTTTGGAAACTAGGGGATAAGGTGGCAGTTTTATTGGTACCATTTTGGGGTACATATGATTTTTAATTGCTCTATATTACGTTTTTTGTGAGGCAAGGTAACCAAAAAATGGCACCGTTTGGTATTTTTAAGTTTTTACAAGATTCATCTGACAGGGTAGATCATGTGCAATTTTTTATAGAGCAGGTTGTTACGGACGCAATGATATCAAATATGTCTACTATCTTTGTTTGTATCAGTTTTACTTAATAAAGCATTTTTGAAAAAGAAATTATGTTTTTGTGTGCCCATTTTCTGAACGCCATATTTATTTATTTATTTTTCTGCCAATCGTTTGTTACCATTTTTGGGTACATAGGATTTTTTGATCATTCATTATTACACTTTATGGGGCAAGGTGACCAAAAAATTGCCTGCTTTGGAACAGTTTTAATTTATTTATTTTTACAGTGTTAATCTGAGGGGTTAGGTCATGTGACAGTTTTATCGAGCAGATCGTTACGGACGTGGCAATACCTAATATATATACTTTTCCTTGTTTATTTAAGTTTTAAACAATAATAGCATTTCTAAAATCAAAAAAATTATGTTTTAGTGTCTCCATAGTCTGAGAGCCATATCTTCTTTATTTTTTGGGAGATTGTCTTAAATAGGGTATAACTTTTGGCGGGATGAGGTGACGGTTTGATTAGTACAATTTTGGCCGGCATATACATTTTTGATCACTTGGTGTTGCACTTATTGTGATGTAAGGTGACAAAAATGGCTTTTTTGGCATTGTTTTTATTTTTTTACGGTTTTTATCTGAGGTGTTAGGTCATGTGACATTTTTATCGAGCATGTTGTTACGGACGCGGTGATACCTAATATGTACACTTTTTATTTTTTATTTCACTTATAACACAATAATAGCATAATTGAAATAAAAAAAATTATGTTTTAGTGTCTCCATGATCTGAGAACTATAGTTTTTTTTATTTTTTTAGCAATTTTCTTATGTAGGGTACCATTATGTTTGACATACGCCTTTTTGATCGCTTGGTGTTACGCTTTTTGTGATGTAAGGTGACAAAAAATTATTTTTTTGACCCAGTTTTTATTTTTATTTTTTTATGGTGTTTATCGGGCGGGGTCGATCATGTGATATATATATAGAGACAGTCGTTACGGATGCTGTAATATGTGTTTTTTTGTTTGTTTTTTATAGGAAAAGGCAAGTTATTTTTTAATTTACATTTTTATTTATTTATTTATTTTTACTTTTATTATTTTCACTTTTTTTATCAAGTCTCATTTGGATCTTGAAGATCAGTGGGGCTGATGGCTGTACTATACTTTGCAATGCTCTGGCATTGCAAACTATAATACTATCAGATTTCCTGTAGGTGGCAAGGCGGCAGCCCCAATGGTTGAGAGAGGGAGCCCCCTCCCTCTATTAACCCCATGGATGCCGCTGCCGTGGTATCTAAGGGGTTACAGCAGAGTGTCAGCATACAGCTGACACTCGCTGCTGATGGCGGCAGCTCAGGAATGGAGCTACTGCCATCAGACACAGCAGGGGGACCGCATCGGAGGCAGGGGTCAGCACTGGAAAGGAGGGGTATGGCCAGAATTGAGGGGGCACAGATGGGGGCAGGATGCATAGAGGGGGGACCGCATCAGGGGCAGGATACATAGATATGGATGGGGGCAGAGGGGGAACCGCATCAGGGGCAGCCGAGGACAGGGCTCACGGGGGGGGGATTGGAGGCGCACAGGGGGGGCACAGATCGGGGGGCACCAGGACACATTAACTGATTTCAGGCTCTGATATGCAGAGCGCAGATCAGAGCCTGGAACAGGCACTTTTTCACAGCTGCGATCCGATTGGTTAGTCTGCACAGACTAACCAATCGGATCGATTGCCGGCAAGCGACCACTCTGATTGGTCCCTTGCTGGCATTACTGCACTGTATGCTGTCCGTGACAGCAGCAGGGCAGGGGCAGAAGCTTTAATCCATACGTTTTGCAGCGCTTGTATTAAAGAACTGACATGACGCCTATACACGTGCTAGCTGCACGGGGTATGTGCAGCTAGCACGTATATAGTCGTATGGCAGTCGGGAAGGGGTTAACATCTACTCATACAAGATAAAATGTTATTTTATTTGTATTACTAAAATAAATAGTTAAGCATTGTTGATATGACAATAAACGGTTGTTCTGCCATCAAAGCACTATCTCACTGGCTTCTGCTATATATTTATATGCTATCCATATATACATGTGGCTGACATGTCATTATGTATGGATAGCAGACAAATATATATCAGATGCACACATGTAGTGTCCCACTAGGTAAATGTGGGCACTACACAAGGGTCAATTGGGCCACGTTGTTCTCCACCTCCTGTGGGACAATGACAGTGTATTTCACAGTACATTTTAATGCATTTTAATATGTATTTATGTGTATTTTCCTGTGACATGTGTAGCAGGCCTATTAGGGTGTAGTTCAGCAGAGAAGCCAAGTTCCCATAAGCAGAGCAGAGCCAGGATTCCAGCTAGACAAGTAAGCTGAAGGGCAGAAGGAGATATACTTAAAGCAAGGATATATACGAGAGGAAGTTTTCTACCAAGGATAAAGGCAGCATTAGGGCATACGGGCCTTGGGATGAAGACAGACAGGAGTTCTGAGGAACAGTGTACCGTATTTCTGAGGAGAAGGTACAGCCTGATCTGTGAGTGTGTTTAACCCTCTGAATATCTTGCAAAGAACATTGTTGCCTGCCATTTATGTAAAAGCCTGCTTGTGATGTGATCCTGCTATAAGGAACTGAACTTACAAAAGACTGTACAAAGTTAACTGTTTCCAGTAAAGAAAATTTGGTTCACCACAACAACATGTTCCTCGCTTATTACTCCTACCACTATCAACCGGTGTGCCACCGTTACAGGCACTGGCGTCACGAACCTTAAAGGGACCTTGCCCTAGGCACATTAAACATCTGCAACATCCAGGGCACCTCACCCACCATCAGGCCTGGTCCCTATATACAGAGAGTGCCCCAGAGGACTTCTGTGCCAGCCTCTCCATCACTGCTGTATGCCTGCCCAGGGTCATCCTAGAAACTGTGAGTAACCCATAGCAACCCTCGTTTGCCCAAGTAACCGTGACCTCACATCGCAATACCCTGCAGGGCTGTGTACTGCACACATCTAATTTCCTGCCTCACACAATATACCCACACTGCATATCACCAAACCCCCCCTCAAACCCACACCCCCTCTGACCACCCCCCACCCCCAACACACACACACACACACAGTCTATTCAAACTGTGGCCCTCCAGCTGTTGTCAAACTACAACTCTCATTATGCCCTTCTATAGGATGATGATGATGATGATGTATAGTCTTGTGTACACGCAGTCTTACCCTTAGGGCCTCGATGCGCTTAGCTGGCTGATTCAACAAGGGAGGAAAAAGAAGAAGGCATAACACTTTACCATGGGCCGCAAAGGCCTAGAGGATAAGGCACCTATTCCAGAGACCAATTTCCTAGCACTTATCAAAGGGAGAATCAAGAAAAGGGGAGGGAAGGTAGGGGGATCCCAAAGGTTCAAAAGGTTCGGACGAGATATAGAGAATGTGAAGAGAACAAAATTAATAAATGTGAGGAAAAGGTATCTTTAAAATAGAAGGGACATTACCAACTGTGAATTTATAGACTAAGATTTAGGAAAAGTCCCAAAATTATATGAACCAAAAATAAGTGTTACATAGGAAGATCAAACGCCTGTCGTACCTGGTGAATTTATGTCGCAGGTACAAGGGCCCCACACCATGAAATACCCTATTCTGTATTTCTGCAGGCTGTCATGGAATGATGGGAGTTGTATTTTTGCCATAGCTAGAGGGCCGCAGTTTGCTGGAGGGCCGCAGTGTGAGAATGCCTAGTCTAAAGATTCTAATAAGTGTCGGTTAGGAGAAGTAATTTTTGACATTCAGTATTTGCTGGTTCATTTGGCGTTACCCAGGGTGCACCACGGGGAGGCCAACCAGCTTTACACCCCATACTATGCCGTCACGTCAATAGACAGGTACACCTCTACTTAGATGGACAATATCTAATAGCTTATACCCCCCCCCCCCACATATACAATTTCAATACAATCAGATGTTATAAGTAGAGTTGAGCGAACACCTGGATGTTCGGGTTCGACGAGTTCGGCCGAACTTTCGAAAAATGTTCGGGATCCGAACTCGACCCGAACTTCATCCCGAACCCGAACCCCATAGAAGTCAATGGGGACCCGAACTTTTGGGCACTAAAAAGGCTGTAAAACACACCCGGAAAGGGCTAGAGGGCTGCAAAAGGCAGCAAAATGTAGTTAAATCCCCTGCAAACAAATGTAGATAGGGAAATGATGAGTTAACATAAAATAAATAAAAATTAAACAATATTAATTGGAGTGAGGTCCCATAGCACAGAATCAGGCTTCAAGTCACCCACCAATGGAGAAGGTCACTTACTATTATTTTGACCACAGCACCCAGACAAAGGAGAGAGGTCCCACAGCAGAGAACCAGGCATCATATCACCCACCACAGGAGTAGGCCACCATTTAGTTACTTTGACCCCTACACCCAGACGGAGGAGAGAGGTTACACAGCAGAGAATCAGGCATTTAGATCACCCACCACAGGAGTAGGCCACCATTGAATCAGACCCCGGCAACCATGTCAGATGGCACAAGCATAAGCTTTATATCAATCGGCACAGGAGAAGGCGACTTTGACAGACTTTGACCGCTACACCCGGACGGAGGAGAGAGGTTTCAAAGCAGAGAATCAGGCATTTAGATCACCCACCACAGGAGTAGGCCCCAATTTAATGGGACCCCGGCAACCATGTCAGATGGCACAACCATCAGCTTCATATCAATCAGCACAGGAGAAGGCGACTTTGAAAGACTTTGACCCCTACACCCAGACGGAGGAGAGAGGTTTCACAGCAGAGAATCAGGCATTTAGATCACCCACCACAGGAGTAGGCCCCCATTGAATAAGACCCTGGCAACCATGTCAGATGGCACAACCATCAGCTTTATATCAATCAGCACAGGAGAAGGCGACTTTGAAAGACTTTGACCCCTACACCCAGATGGAGGAGAGAGGTTTCACAGCAGAGAATCAGGCATCATATCAACCACCACAGGAGAAGCCACCATTTAGTTACTTTGACCCCTGCACCCAGGAAGAGGAGAGAGGCACCACAGCACATATTCTGGCATCATATCAGCCACCACAGGAGAAGCCACCATTGAGTTACTTTGACCCCTGCACCCAGGAAGAGGAGAGAGGCACCACAGCACATATTCTGGCATCATATCAGCCACCACAGGAGAAGCCACCATTGAGTTACTTTGACCCCTGCACCCAGGAAGAGGAGAGAGGCACCACAGCACATATTCTGGCATCATATCAGCCACCACAGGAGAAGCCACCATTGAGTTACTTTGACCCCCGCACCCAGGAAGAGGAGAGAGGCACCACAGCACATATTCTGGCATCATATCAGCCACCACAGGAGAAGCCACCATTGAGTTACTTTGACCCCTGCACCCAGGAAGAGGAGAGAGGCCCCACAGCACATATTCTGGCATCATATCAGCCACCACAGGAGAAGCCACCATTTAGTTACTTTGACCCCTTCACCCAAACAGAGGAGAGAGGTTCCACATCAGAGAATCAGGCATCATATCAACCACCACAGGAGTATGCCACAATTTAATGGGACCCGGGCAACCATGTCAGATGGCACAACCATCAGCTTCATATCAATCAGCACAGGAGAAGGCGACTTTGAAAGACTTTGACCCCTACACCCAGACGGAGGAGAGAGGTTTCACAGCAGAGAATCAGGCATTTAGATCACCCACCACAGGAGTAGGCCCCCATTGAATCAGACCCTGGCAACCATGTCAGATGGCACAACCATCAGCTTTATATCAATCAGCACAGGAGAAGCCACCATTGAGTTACTTTGACCCCTGAACCCAGGAAGAGGAGAGAGGCCCCACAGCACATATTCTGGCATCATATCAGCCACCACAGGAGAAGCCACCATTGAGTTACTTTGACCCCCGCACCCAGGAAGAGGAGAGAGGCACCACAGCACATATTCAGGCATCATATCACACACCACAGGAGAAGGCCTCTTTCAGTGATTTAGGCCTTTGGACCCAGACAGAGGAGAGAGGCACCGCAGCACATATTCTGGCATCATATCAGCCACCACAGGAGAAGCCACCATTGAGTTACTTTGACCCCTGCACCCAGGAAGAGGAGAGAGGCCCCACAGCACATATTCTGGCATCATATCAGCCACCACAGGAGAAGCCACCATTTAGTTACTTTGACCCCTGCACCCAGGAAGAGGAGAGAGGCACCACAGCACATATTCTGGCATCATATCAGCCACCACAGGAGAAGCCACCATTTAGTTACTTTGACCCCTTCACCCAAACAGAGGAGAGAGGTTCCACATCAGAGAATCAGGCATCATATCAACCACCACAGGAGTAGGCCACAATTTAGTTTATTTGACCCCTGCACCCAGGAAGAGGAGAGAGGCCCCACAGCACATATTCTGGCATCATATCACACACCACAGGAGAAGGCCTCTTTCAGTGATTTAGGCCTTTGGACCCAGACAGAGGAGAGAGGTCAGAGATTAGCTTCATATCCCCCAGCACAGCAGAAGACCGCTTTATTTGACTTAGGCCTCAGCACCCAGACAGAAGACAGAGGTAGCATGGCAGAGGTTATGGCTTCATGTCACCCGTTAGTTTAACCGGCCACTTTCATCTGGTTAGGCCCCGGCGCCCAGACAGAGAAGAGTTTCATTCAACTGTGGGTTTCATAAAATTTGTATCAAATAAAGAAGTGGCCCGTAGCACAACAAGACATGTTTTAGGCAGTTAATAAGGACTACTCTGCACAAGGGAGGGACAGGTCCTGTGGGATCCATGCCTGGTTCATCTTTATGAAGGTCAGCTTGTCCACGTTGGCTGTGGACAGGCGGCTGCGCTTGTCAGTAATGACGCCCCCTGCCGTGCTGAATACGCGTTCAGATAAAACGCTGGCCGCCGGGCAGGAAAGCACCTCCAAGGCATAACATGCTAACTCTGGCCACGTGGACAATTTCGAAACCCAGTAGTTGAATGGGGCCGAACCATCCGTCAGGATGTGGAGGGGTGTGCAGACATACTGTTCAACCATGTTAGTGAAATGCTGCCTCCTGCTAACACGTTCCGTATCAGGTGTCGGTGCAGATAGCTGTGGCGTGGAGACAAAACTTTTCCACATTTCTGCCATGCTAACCCTACCCTCAGATGAGCTGGCCGTGACACAGCTGCGTTGGCGACCTCTTGCCACTCCTCTGCCTTCACCTTCCACCTGTTCCCCTGTGACATGTGGGAATGCTCTCAAGAGCGCCTCTATCAGCGTGCGCTTGTACTCGCGCATCTTACGGTCGCGCTCCAGTTCAGGAATTAAAGTGGGCATATTGTCTTTATACCGGGGATCCAGCAGGGTGGCCACCCAGTAGTCTGCACACGTTAAAACGTGGGCAACTCTGCTGTCGTTGCGCAGGCATTGGAGCATATATTCGCTCATGTGGGCCAGGCTACCCATGGGTAAGGACAAGCTGTCCTCTGTGGGAGGCGTATCGTCATCGTCCACCGTATCCCCCCAGCCACGCACCAGTGATGGGCCTGGGCTGCCACCCCGCTGTGAACTTGCGTCATCCTCGTCCCCCTCCACCTCCTCCTCCTCATCCTCCTCGTCCTCCAGTACAGTGCCTTGGCTGGCGACTTGTGAACCTGTCCTCTGCTGCTTAAACAAACCTCCCTCTGAGCCACTTCGAACAGACTGGCCCGAAAGTGTTAGAAACGAGCCCTCATCCTCCTCCACCTGGGCCACCTCCTCTAACATCATTGCCCTAAGTGTTTTCTCAAGCAGACATAGAAGTGGTATTGTAACGCTGATAACAGTGTCATCGCCACTGGCCATGTTGGTGGAGTACTCGAAACAGCGCAGCAGGGCACACAGGTCTCGCATGGAGGCCCAATCATTGGTGGTGAAGTGGTGCTGTTCGGCAGTACGACTGACGCGAGCGTGCTGCAGCTGAAACTCCACTATGGCCTGCTGCTGCTCGCACAGTCTCTCCAGCATGTGCAAGGTGGAGTTCCACCGGGTGGGCACGTCGCATATGAGGCGGTGAGCGGGAAGGCCGAAGTTCCGCTGTAGCGCAGACAGGCGAGCAGCGGCAGGATGTGAACGGCGGAAGCGCGCACAGACGGCCCGCACTTTATGCAGCAGCTCTGACATGTTGGGGTAGTGGTGAATGAACCTCTGCACCACCAAGTTCAGCACATGCGCCAGGCAAGGGATGTGCGTCAAACCGGCTAGTCCCAGAGCTGCCACGAGATTTCGCCCATTATCGCATACCACCAGGCCTGGCTTGAGGCCCACCGGCAGAAACCACTCGTCGGTCTGTTGTTCAATACCCCGCCACAACTCCTTTGCGCTGTGGGGCCTGTCCCCCAAACATATGAGTTTCAGAATGGCCTGCTGACGTTTACCCCGGGCTGTGCTGAAGTTGGTGGTGAAGGTGTGTGGCTGACCGGATGAGCTGGTGGAAGCAGTGGAGGAGGAAGCCGAGTAGGAGGAGGAGGCTACAGGAGGCAGAGAATGATGCCCTGCGATCCTAGGGGGCGGAAGGACGTGCGCCAAGGAACTGTCCGCCGGGGGCCCAGCCGCCACTACATTCATCCAGTGTGCAGTTAGTGAGATATAGCGTCCCTGGCCGTGCTTACTGGTCCACGTATCTGTGGTTAGGTGGACCTTGCCACAAATGGCGTTGCGCAGTGCACACTTGATTTTATCGGACACTTGCATGTGCAGGGAAGGCACGGCTGTCTTGGAGAAGTAGTGGCGGCTGGGAACCACATACTGCGGGACAGCCATGGCCATCAGCTGTTTGAAGCTGTCTGTGTCCACCAGCCGGAATGACAGCATTTCAAAGGCCAGCAGTTTAGAAATGCTGGCGTTCAGGCCAAGGGCTCGAGGGTGACTCGGGGGGAATTTGCGCTTCCTCTCTAAGGTTTGAGATATTGAGAGCTGAACGCTGCTGTGTGATATAGTGGAGACACTAGTTGACGGTGGCGGTGGTGGTGGTGTCGGTGGCACATCCTCTGTTTGCTGCTCGGCAGGTGGCAACATTCCTCTCGAGGCGGAAGCCGAGGCAGCAGCGGTAGAGGGAGCAGGGGGAGCCTCAGCGAGTGCCTGGTTTTTAAGGTGTGTACCCCACTGCAGTTCATGCTTTGCATGTAGATGCCTGGTCATGCAGGTTGTGCTGAGGTTCTGAACGTTAATGCCTCGCCTCAGGCTCTGATGGCAGAGCGTGCAAGTCACTCGGGTCTTGTCGGTAGGACATTGTTTAAAGAAGTGCCATGCCAGGGAACTCTTTGAAGCTGCCTTTGTGGGGCTGGGTCCCTGTTGGCGATGTCCAGTAGCAGGCGAACTCTGGGGGCGGCGGCTCGTCTGCTTTGGCCCCCTGCTCCCTCTTTGGCTTCGCTGTTGTCTCGGTCTCACCACTACCTCTTCCTCTGAACTGTGAAAGTCATCGCCACGACCTTCAGTCCATGTGGGGTCTAAGACCTCATCGTCCTCTGCATCGTCTTCCACCCAGTCTCCCTCCCTGACCTCCTCCTGTTCAGTCTGCACACTGCAAAAAGACGCGGCAGTGGGCACCTGTGTTTCGTCATCATCAGAGAGTCGGTGACTCTGCTGTGGTGGTATTCCCATGTCCTCTTCATCAGGAGACATAAGTGGTTGTGCGTCAGTGCATGGTATGTCTTCCTCCACTGGGGAAGGGCTAGGTGGACGCCCCTGGGAAACCCTGGAAGCAGAGTCTTCAAACAGAAGAAGAGACTGCTGCATAACTTGTGGCTCAGACCGTTTCCCTGATATGCTTGGGGGTGATGTGACAGACTGATGGGCTTGGTTTTCAGGTGCCACCTGTGCGCTTTCCGCAGAAGACTGGGTGGAAGACCATGTGGTGAACGTGCTGGAAGCACTGTCGGCCACCCAATCGATTAATGCCTGTACCTGCTCAGGCCTTACCATCCTAAGAGCGGCATTGGGCCCCACGAGATATTGCGGTACATTCTTCCGGCTAGTTGAGGGAGTTCGTTCCCTACTGTGTGCAGCCTGGGGCCGAACGGCCACGTCCTCTACCAGCAACAGAGGCTCCACGGACACCACCACGACCGCGTCCTCGTCCCTTAATAGTATTTTTCTTCATTGTTGCGATTCAACTCGCACCACAATGAAATATATTATTTTTTATAAGCAAAATCCCCTCACTGGAATACTTTCAGTCTTTTGACTGTATGGATTACAGATGGAATGACTGTTATATGTGAGTACCGCTTTCTTTGACAGATTCTAGTATGGGTACATATATGTTTTCCCAACCCCAGCACATTAGTTTGCTAATTCCAGATGTATGAAACGCAGGCCTAACTGTATCTAGTATATTGAACGCCAGATAAACTAACTTGGCCTTTTTTAAATAAAAAAAATCCCCTCACTGGAATACTTTCAGTCTTTTGACTGTATGGATTACAGATGGAATGACTGTTATATGTGAGTACCGCTTTCTTTGACAGATTCTAGTATGGGTACATATATGTTTTCCCAACCCCAGCACATTAGTTTGCTAATTCCAGATGTATGAAACGCAGGCCTAACTGTATCTAGTATATTGAACGCCAGATAAACTAACTTGGCCTTTTTTAAATAAAAAAAATCCCCTCACTGGAATACTTTCAGTCTTTTGACTGTATGGATTACAGATGGAATGACTGTTATATGTGAGTACCGCTTTCTTTGACAGATTCTAGTATGGGTACATATATGTTTTCCCAACCCCAGCACATTAGTTTGCTAATTCCAGATGTATGAAACGCAGGCCTAACTGTATCTAGTATATTGAACGCCAGATAAACTAACTTGGCCTTTTTTAAATAAAAAAAATCCCCTCACTGGAATACTTTCAGTCTTTTGACTGTATGGATTACAGATGGAATGACTGTTATATGTGAGTACCGCTTTCTTTGACAGATTCTAGTATGGGTACATATATGTTTTCCCAACCCCAGCACATTAGTTTGCTAATTCCAGATGTATGAAACGCAGGCCTAACTGTATCTAGTATATTGAACGCCAGATAAACTAACTTGGCCTTTTTTAAATAAAAAAAATTCCCTCACTGGAATACTTTCAGTCTTTTGACTGTATGGATTACAGATGGAATGACTGTTATATGTGAGTACCGCTTTCTTTGACAGATTCTAGTATGGGTACATATATGTTTTCCCAACCCCAGCACATTAGTTTGCTAATTCCAGATGTATGAAACGCAGGCCTAACTGTATCTAGTATATTGAACGCCAGATAAACTAACTTGGCCTTTTTTAAATAAAAAAAAAATTCCCTCACTGGAATACTTTATGGCTTTTCACTGTATGGATTACAGGTGGACTGGTATTAGTAGGGGTGACACAAGCACACCCAAGTCCCTGATGTAGGATTTCTATGGCACAGACCACTATTACAAGTGATTAATGGACGTTGGGAGAGATTGTGCTGCAGCACTAGTCCCAAGATGGCCGCCGCCTATCAGCCCAGTAACATGTGCCACAAAATGGTCTGCACAACCTTTAAAAAAAATAGCCTTGGACTGTGCTGCTAAATCGCTATTGGTCTGAATCCCAGGTGTAGATGTCTGACTTGTTTGGAGCTTTGGAATGCACACTGTGGCAGCTTCTGCTGCAGCACTACAAGTCGCAAAATGGCGGCCGGCGGTCAGCCCAGGTACATGTGGATGGAAAAATCACTCTGGCCACTCTAAAAATAGCCAATCCCTATCAAAAAAGCAGCTCAGCTGCAGTTGTTCAGATGAATCACAGGTGGAGGAGAGAAATTTGCTTCCAGTTATTCAATTATCCCTGCCTATTCTCGCCCTAGCATCAGCTGCGTCTATCCCTGTTCTATTCACATCGGGAGTGAGCACGTCCCGACGTGCGCACAAGCTTATAAAGAGGCTGAGTCACATGCTGCACTTGGCCAATCACAGCCTTGCCAATAGTAGGCATGGCTGCGATGGCATCTTAGGGCAAGTAGTATGATGCATGTTGATTGGCTGCTTTGCAGCCTTTCAAAATGCGCCAAAATACATGCCGAACGACGAACCCGAACTTTTACGAAAAAGTTCGGGTTCGGGTCCGTGTCACGAACACCCCAAAATTCGGTACGGACCCGAACTATGCTCGAACTGTTCGCTCAACACTAGTTATAAGTTAACGTTAACTTAAATTCTAATATTTCACTTTCAAACAATAATAATTTTTTGTTTGGTGGTTGAGATGATGATGATATGGTGCAGGTTAGTTACAGCGGCATCAAGGAAGCGCACGGCGAGCGATTCCCCTGCTTCCCCTATAGTTACGCCCCTGGCCGCCACCATTCTAGTAAATGTGGACGGATCGTCATTCTGGTGGCAGGGGCGTAGCTACAGGGGATGCAGGGGAAGCGGCTGCTTGGGAGCCCTGACCCAGAAGGGGCCCATCCAGGAGGAGGAGGAGGACTAAAAGATTTTGTCAGGGCCCCCTCAACAGTATTACACAATGAAATTATACACATTGACAGTATAGACAGTGTAGGAAACGGATGGAACAGCTGCCGTGCCTGGTCTGAGAGAGTGATCTTTACTATTCACAGGAATGGGGGGGGGGCATGAAAGGAATGGGTTGTGAAAAAATTTCTGGGGTAGGTTGGCCCCATTAAAAAATTTGCTGTGGGGCCCAGTCATTTCTAGCTACGCCACTGTGTGGCTCTGTCTGCTAAAAGACAACATAAGAAGATTATAGGGAGAGAATAAGATATATATTTAGGAATTTGGGGTATATTAACCACCTCCGGACCGCCGTACGCAGCGACGCATCCTGGAGGTGGTTGATTCATTCCGCCTGGACGCGCCGGCGCGTCCTCTCGCGAGACGCGAGATTTCCTGTGAACGCGCGCACACAGGCGCGCGCGTTCACAGGATCGGAAGGTAAGCGAGTGGATCTCCAGCCTGCCAGCGGCGATCGTTCGCTGGCAGGCTGGAGATGTGATTTTTTTAACCCCTAACAGGTATATTAGACGCTGTTTTGATAACAGCGTCTAATATACATGCTACCTGGTCCTCTGGTGGTCCCTTTTGTTTGGATCGACCACCAGAGGACACAGATAGCTCAGCAATATGTAGCACCAAGCACCACACTACACTACACCCCCCCCTGTCACTTATTAACCCCTTATTAGCCCCTGATCACCCCTGATCACCCCATATAGACTCCCTGATCACCCCCCTGTCATTGATTACCCCCCTGTCATTGATCACCCCCCTGTAAAGCTCCATTCAGACATCCGCATGATTTTTACGGATCCACTGATAGATGGATCGGATCTGCAAAACGCATACGGACGTCTGAATGGAGCCTTACAGGGGCGTGATCAATGACGGTGGTGATCACCCCATAGAGACTCCCTGATCACCCCCCTGTCATTGATTATCCCCCTGTCATTGAGCACCCCCCTGTAAAGCTCCATTCAGACGTCCGCATGATTTTTACGGATCCACTGATAGATGGATCGGATCCGCAAAACGCATACGGACGTCTGAATGGAGCCTTACAGGGGCGTGATCAATGACTGTGGTGATCACCCCATATAGACTCCCTGATCACCCCCCTGTCATTGATTACCCCCCTGTCATTGATCACCCCCCTGTAAAGCTCCATTCAGACGTCCGCATGATTTTTACGGATCCACTGATAGATTGATCGGATCCGCAAAACGCATACTGACGTCTGAATGGAGCCTTACAGGGGCGTGATCAATGACGGTGGTGATCACCCCATATAGACTCCCTGATCACCCCCCTGTCATTGATTACCCCCCTGTCATTGATCACCCCCCTGTAAAGCTCCATTCAGACGTCCGCATGATTTTTACGGATCCACAGATAGATGGATCGGATCCGCAAAACACATACAGGCGTCTGAATGGAGCCTTACAGGGGGGGTGTTTCACTTATAGGTGACCCTTCACTACGTGTTGAGACACAATTATATTTTTATTTTTCAAATGACATATAGACTCCCTGATCACCCCCCTGTCATTGATCACCCCCCTGTCATTGATCACCCCCCTGTAAGGCTGCATTCAGATGTCCGCATGATTTTTACGGATCCACGGATACATGGATCGGATCCGCAAAACACATACGGACATCTGAATGGAGCCTTACAGGGGGGTGATCAATGACAGGGGGGTGATCACCCCGTATAGACTCCATGATCACCCCCCTGTCATTGATCACCCCCCTGTAAGGCTCCATTCAGACATTTTTTTGGCCCAAGTTAGCGGAAATTTTTTTTTTTTTTCTTACAAAGTCTCATATTCCACTAACTTGTGTCAAAAAATAAAATCTCACATGAACTCACCATACCCCTCACGGAATCCAAATGCGTAAAAATTTTTAGACATTTATATTCCAGACTTCTTCTCACGCTTTAGGGCCCCTAGAATGCCAGGGCAGTATAAATACCCCACATGTGACCCCATTTCGGAAAGAAGACACCCCAAGGTATTCCGTGAGGGGCATATTGAGTCCATGAAAGATTGAAATTTTTGTCCCAAGTTAGCGGAAAGGGAGACTTTGTGAGAAAAAAATAAATAAAATCAATTTCCGCTAACTTGTGCCAAAAAAAAAAAAAATTCTATGAACTCGCCATGCCCCTCATTGAATACCTTAGGGTGTCTTCTTTCCAAAATGGGGTCACATGTGGGGTATTTATACTGCCCTGGCATTCTAGGGGCCCTAAAGCGTGAGAAGAAGTCTGGGATCCAAATGTCTAAAAATGCCCTCATAAAAGGAATGTGGGCCCCTTTGCGCATCTAGGCTGCAAAAAAGTGTCACACATGTGGTATCGCCGTACTCAGGAGAAGTTGGACAATGTGTTTTGGGGTGTCATTTTACATATACCCATGCTGGGTGAGATAAATATCTTGGTCAAATGCCAACTTTGTATAAAAAATGGGAAAAGTTGTCTTTTGCCGAGATATTTCTCTCACCCAGCATGAGTATATGTAAAAAGACACCCCAAAACACATTGCCCAACTTCTCCTGAATACGGCGATACCACATGTGTGACACTTTTTTGCAGCCTAGGTGGGCAAAGGGGCCCACATTCCAAAGAGCACCTTTAGGATTTCACAGGTCATTTACCTACTTACCACACATTAGGGCCCCTGGAAAATGCCAGGGCAGTATAACTACCCCACAAGTGACCCCATTTTGGAAAGAAGACACCCCAAGGTATTCCGTGAGGGGCATGGCGAGTTCCTAGAATTTTATATTTTTTGTCACAAGTTAGCGGAAAATGATGATATTATTTTTTTTTTGCCTTACAAAGTCTCATATTCCACTATGCCCATCACGAAATACCTTGGGGTGTCTTCTTTCCAAAATGGGGTCACTTGTGGGGTAGTTATACTGCCCTGGCATTCTAGGGGCCCAAATGTGTGGTAAGAAGTTTGAAATCAAAATGTGTAAAAAATGACCGGTGAAATCCGAAAGGTGCTCTTTGGAATATGGGCCCCTTTGCCCACCTAGGCTGCAAAAAAGTGTCACACATGTGGTATCTCCGTACTCAGGAGAAGTTGGGGAATGTGTTTTGGGGTGTCATTTTACATATACCCATGCTGGGTGAGAGAAATATCTTGGCAAAAGACAACTTTTCCCATTTTTTTTATACAAAGTTGGCATTTGACCAAGATATTTATCTCACCCAGCATGGGTATATGTAAAATGACACCCCAAAACACATTCCCCAACTTCTCCTGAGTACGGCGATACCATATGTGTGGCACTTTTTTGCAGCCTAAGTGGGCAAAGGGGCCTACATTCCAAAGAGCACCTTTCGGATTTCACCGGTCATTTTTTACACATTTTGATTTCAAGCTACTTACCACACATTTGGGCCCCTAGAATGCCCCTAGGACACCCCACAAATGACCCCATTTTGGAAAGAAGACACCCCAAGGTATTCGCTGATGGGCATAGTGAGTTCATAGAAGTTTTTATTTTTTGTCACAAGTTAGTGGAATATGAGACTTTGTAAGAAAAAAAAAACAAAACATCATTTTCCACTAACTTGTGACAAAAAATAAAAAGTTCTATGAACTCACTATGCCCATCAGCGAATACCTTGGGGTGTCTACTTTCCGAAATGGGGTCATTTGTGGGGTGTTTGTACTGTCTGGGCATTGTAGAACCTCAGGAAACATGACAGGTGGTCAGAAAGTCAGAGCTGCTTCAAAAAGCGGAAATTCACATTTTTGTACCATAGTTTGTAAACGCTATAACTTTTACCCAAACCATTTTTTTTTACCCAAACATTTTTTTTTATCAAAGACATGTAGAACAATAAATTTAGAGAAAAATTTATATATGGATGTCGTTTTTTTTGCAAAATTTTACAACTGAAAGTGAAAAATGTCATTTTTTTGCAAAAAAATCGTTAAATTTCAATTAATAACAAAAAAAGTAAAAATGTCAGCAGCAATGAAATACCACCAAATGAAAGCTCTATTAGTGAGAAGAAAAGGAGGTAAAATTCATTTGGGTGGTAAGTTGCATGACCGAGCAATAAACGGTGAAAGTAGGGTAGGTCAGAAGTGTAAAAAGTGGCCTGGTCTTTAAGGGTGTTTAAGCTATAGGGGCTGAGGTGGTTAAGGAGTTTAATCAGGGAAAGAGAGTGAGGGAATTGGTCACTATTAAGTGTATAGACTGGCAGGCTCCTGTCAGTTCAGCTTCTGACAAGCAGTTCTATATTCTCTAGATTCCTTCACAAACAATCTTTTTTTTTTTTTTTGTGGGAGGGGTTTCTTTGTACTCTTCTTACAAATAATATTCTTGCAAGCACTGAGGAATTGCCTCCTTTTCTTTTTCTAGTAATCAGTTTCTATTTACAGTTTGCAATGGGGTATTTCAGTGCGTCATAGCTTTTCATCAATCCTTGATTCTGTAATTGGGGTAAAATTCTGGCCTGATACTACTGATTTTGGGGTGTTCACATTCTTTTATAAATTAGTAATTCCATTAATCCAAGATTCTGTAAATGGGGTAAAATTACAGCCTGATACTACTGATTTTGGGATGTTCATGTTTTACACATAAATAATTCCATTAATCCTTGATTCTGGGATAAAATTGCAGCCTGATACTACTGATTTTGGGGTGTTCACGTTCTTTTATACATAAGTAAATCCATTAATCCTTGATTCTGTAATTGGGGTGAAATTACAGCCTGATACTACTGATTTTGGGGTGTTCAATTTTTTTTTTGTTTTTTTTAGATAAGTAATTCCATTAATCCTTGATTCTGGGGTGAAATTATGGCCTGATACTACTGATTTTTGGGTGTTCATATTTTTCACATAAGTAATTCCATTAATCCTTGATTATGTAATTGGGGTGATATAACGCAATATTTTTTTAAATGTATTTGGTTTTATACCTTGTGCTATAGATAAGGAATTTCATTAGGCCCTGATTCTGTAATTTAGGTGAAATTGCAATCTGATACTACTGATTTTGGGGTGTTGTATAGATAAGTAATTCCAATAATCTTTGATTCTGTAATTGGGTAAAATTGTGTTCTAATACTATTAGAATGCTATTTTACACTTATAGTTACTGTTACAGTACAGTATGTTTGACAGAATGGTGCCAGGGCTTCCCTATGGAACAGGCAGTGGCAAAAATGTTTCTGGAGCTGGCAGAAGTAGCAGCAGAAGAAGGGTGTGGGGAAGGGGGGGGGGGTGGTGGTAGCAACAGACGCAGCAATAGACCAGAGCTGCCAGTGTCATCCAGTGGTCGTGTTTTGACCAGCAACCCAGCTGTCCTTGAATGGTTGACTCAGTCTTCAACATCATCTCAATTGACATCAGACACCCACATCCAGGAGTCATTGAGTTCCTCTGATACCATGGTTAGTTGGCATGGCCCAGGAACAAACTCTGTGCGCCCACCTGTCCTGAACCAGCCTCTTTCTTTTTCTGTAACTTCTGCTTGAGAAGTATTGTAAGCTGCCGGTTCTGTTTCACTTTTCAGTGAGGATGAGCTTATTGAGGGCAGTCAGCAGCTACCGCCCAGCCCAGATTTGGAGGAGAGATCCGCTGCTTCCTCCTGTAGGTAGGCAAGTAGCAATGATGAGAGTGGCATGGGAGCAGGTGTTGCAAGCAGTCAAGAATGCAGCCATGAGACTGGTAAGGGTGCGTGTAGACATTAGTGGATGATGATGTAGACAATTGCACGTGGAAGCCGGGTGAAGAGGGCTTCATCATCATCATCATCATCATCATCAGGGGGTGAGGGTAGCAGCTTGAGTCAGCAGGGTGGCAGCAGTGTGAGATCTGGAGCCAAATGTGCCAGGGGTAGACCGTTTGCTACTCAGGAGCGTACCTGTCTGGAAACAACTTGTGGTGCATGGGTTCATAGAGGCAGTGGCAGTCAGCCAGTACACAGTGGTGGGGATAAAATTCCCTACTCACCGGTGTGGGAATTTTAAATCAGGTCGCCAGAGGACGTCAGTGTGGACATATGTAGAATCTGTGGGCAGAAGGTGAAGCATGGCCAGAGTGCCAATGTTGGCACCACGGCCCTGTGTCAACACATGGAGTTTCACTATAAAGTAGCCTGGAAAATCAGTGGTGCTAATGTTGTGGTACAGCTTGAGGCATTTCCCAGTGGCCTGCAACCCTTTTCCAGCAGTCAAGGCTCCAACACCTGGTCCTGATGCTCCATCATCATCATCATTCATTTCGTCAGCAATCAATCACCGAGGCCATTGCAAAACTACAACATTATCCAACGGCACAGAAGCTAAACTTGCTCCTGGAAAAGTTGCTGGTACTACCGTCACTCCCTTTCCATGCGGTGGACGCTACATCATTTAGAGAACATTGTAGATTCACACTGAAGGCATCAAAACTATTAATTAACACATGTGGAATTATATACATAATAAACAAGTGTGAAACAACTGAAAATATGTTATATTCTAGGTTCTTCAAAGTAGCCACCTTTTGCTTTGATTACTGCTTTGCACACTCTTGGCATTCTCTTGATGAGCTTCAAGAGGTAGTCCCCTGAAATGGTTTTCACTTCACAGGTGTGCCCTGTCAGGTTTAATAAGTGGGATTTCTTGCCTTATAAATGGGGTTGGGACCATCAGTTGCGTTGAGGAGAAGTCAGGTGGATACACAGCTGATAGTCCTACTGAATAGACTGTTAGAATTTGTATTATGGCAAGAAAAAAGCAGCTAAGTAAAGAAAAACGAGTGGCCATCATTACTTTAAGAAAAATTGCGAAAACGTTGAAAGTAAGGGCTATTTGACCATGAAGGAGAGTGATGGGGTGCTGCGCCAGATGACCTGGCCTCCACAGTCACCGGACTTGAACCCAATCGAGATGGTTTGGGGTGAGCTGGACCGCAGAGTGAAGGCAAAAGGGCCAACAAGTGCTAAGCATCTCTGGGAACTCCTTCAAGACTGTTGGAAGACCATTTCATGGGACTACCTCTTGAAGCTCATCAAGAGAATGCCAAGAGTGTGCAAAGCAGTAATCAAAGCAAAAGGTGGCTACTTTGAAGAACCTAGAATATGACATATTTTCAGTTGTTTCACACTTGTTTGTTATGTATATAATTCCACATGTGTTAATTCATAGTTTTGATGCCTTCATAGTCATGAAAATAAAGAAAACTCTTTGAATGAGAAGGTGTGTCCAAACTTTTGGTCTGTACTGTATGTTGAGCAGAAGGTGGGCTATTCCTTGAGCCTGTTGGTGTCTGCTAAGGTTCACAGCAGCGCCGATGTGTGGAGTTGTAACCATGGTCAAGGACAACATATGTCCTATATGGCCCACTAGGTAAATGTGGTTCCTGCCCAGCTACACTAGCAACTTGGCCAGCTGACAACAATGCTGACTCAGAATTCTGAAGCTGTGGGTCCTGCACCAATGTCTCCACTGCAGGCACAATTCGGAGTGCTTCTACAGGATATCACCTCACCCCTGAAGATCGGAACCATGGTCACCGTAAACGGGAAGAACATTCTGTCGGCGTTGCATCAAAAAGGGCTGACCCATGCGACCTGCATGGCGCACGTCTTTAATATGACTGTAAAACAATTTCTTGATGATGCAGGTGGACAGTACTCCCCTGTGTAACTTCAATGTTAGCCAGTGGCAGCTCATGCATGACACCTGCTGTTTGCTCAGGCCCTTTGAGGAGACCACTTTATTTGTCAGTCGCCAGGACTACGGAATGAATGATGTCATTTCCTTCATGTCCAGCAGCTGATAAATCTGTCTGGCCAGGGGGCAGGAGATGTGGCGACTACATCTCACGGTCACCAGAGCCCTGTAGGGGCTGAACTGCCGGAGGAGGAGGAGGACATTCAGGCACAAGCAATGTATACAGAAATGGGTGGTTTCTCTGCACAAATGGCAGAAGGAGCCGGAGGGCGACGAGGAAGACCAGGCAGATGACTCCGACAGACTGTGGAAGTATGCAGTGGAGATAGAAGCAGGGAGTCCCACCAAGTCCCTTACACAAATGACCAGATGCATGCTGAGTTGCTTGTGTAGTGACAGCTGTATTATCACCATTCAGCAGAGGGATAACTACTGACTTTCCACCATGTTGGACCCTCGCTACAGATCCAAAATGGGGGGCAATTCTTCCACCTGCTGAGACCCGTGCACTTGTCTGTCAGACATACTGTACAGTAACTGTAAGTGTAAAATAGCAGTAATATTAAACTGCTTTTTTTCAATCCAATTAGAAAATTATAGAATTACTTATGTATAAAACAAGCTGAGAAAACAAGGGAAAAAAAAATGGCAAGCTCACAGTCAATTTGCATACACTTTACTAAATCAGTTCATCCACATTTATTATAAAAATATAAAACCAATATTCCCATATATAAACTCATTAAAAACACATTGTCGGTCCCTTTAAATGTTGAAATGAAGCTCTCGCATAAAACCTTTGATTAATATAAAATATGGCCTTGTGAACCTTATAGTTCTTTGGCTCAATAGAACTAGTACACACTTGATTGTAACATTAATTTATATAGATGTGTTGATATCCACAATGTTCGATAGTCTAGCGCTCCTGTACTTATGCTGGTACTTATAGTACTACTGAATTATAAATAAAATGTCCTGCTATAAATAGATGTTCAATAATCATAGTGCTCCTGCACTTATGCTAGGACTTGCAATGCTATTAGATTATGGGTGATTATGCTGTGGATAGATGTCCAGTAGTACAGCGCTCCTGCGCTTAAACTGGGACATGTAATACTAACAGGTTATGCATGGAATGTCCCGCGATGTCCCAGTTTGTCCACTCAGTTGGTTATATTGTATATTGGTTTGTTCTACATTAGTGGTGATTAATTTACTCACGGAACCCACAGTGTATTGCTGTCTCGTGTTGGCTGTATGCTCCTCTGTATGCCGGCTGTGGGTTCCGTGAGTAACCTGCCCCTGAACTGTGACCTTCACAGCACTCCGCTCCCTTAACAGTGTCATCCACAGCGCCCTGCCCCTTTAAAGCTGACCTACAATGAAAACAATGGCTGGGTTTTATGGAAACCTGGTGTAAAACTGTGTGTATGTGGAGACTACGGTCCTGCAAGCTTCTATTGGCTGATAAGGGTCATGTGACCAGGCTGCTATTGGCTAATGCATTTTTTGGGAATATCTCAGAAATGGTACATGCTAGAGAGCTGAGACGCGGTCTAAAACCTCCCCGGACATCTCATGTACCTGTGTGCCAATTTCACCCCAATTACAGAATCAAGGCCTAATGGGATTACTTATGTATAAAACAATGTGAACTCCCCAAAATCAGTAGTATTAGAACGCTATTTCGCCCCAATTACAGAATCAATGCCAATTGGAATTACTTATCTATAACTCAAGGTGTAAAACCAAATATGTGAAAAAAATAGAGCGCTATTTCACCCCAATTAAAGAAACAAGGCCTAAATGAATTACTTATCTATAACACAAGGTGTAAAACCAAGTACATGAAAAAACAGAGTGCTATATCACCCCAATTACAGAATGAAGGCCTAATGGAATTACTTATTTATAAAACAACGTGAACACCCCAAAAACAGTAGTATAGAACGCTCTTTTACCCCAATAATAAAATCAAGGCCTAATGGAATTACTTATCTGTAAAACAAGGTGTAAAAATTGAGTGCCATTTCACCCCAATTACAGAATCAAGGCCTAATGGAATTACTTATTTATAAAACAACATGAACACCCCAAAAGCAGTAGTGTTAGAAAACTATTTTACCCCAATTACAGAATCAAGGTCTAATGGAATTAGTTATCTGTAAAACAAGGTGTAAAACCAAATACGTGAAGAAATAGAGAGCTATTTCACCCCAATTACAGAATCAATGCCTAATGGAATTACGAATGTATGAAACAATGTAAACACCCCAAAATCAGTAGTGTTTGACCACTATTTTCACCCGGATTAAGAATCAAGGCCTAATAGAATTACTTATGTATAAAACAATGTGAACACCCCAAAAGCAGTAGTATTAGAACGCTATGTCACCCCAATTACAGAAACAAGGCGTTATAGAATTATGTATGCATAATCCATTGTGCAGACCACAATAGTAGTAGTAGTATTAGAAAACATTTTCACTCCATTCAGTGCATCAAAGTGTAATAGAATTGCTTGTCTGTTAAGCAAGGGGGGGGGGGAACTGTTCAATTAGCCCCTGCACTCTCCCTATGCTCTCCCTATAGTGTTAATAAAGTCTCCCTATGATCTCCTTACACTGTCCCTGTGCTGCCCCTGAACTCTTCCAAACTAAAATTTTACAAATAAAGGCTTTCTTAATCACTGTCCCTAGCACCTGTCACACCTCTCCCTGCACTAAGTTCACAGTAAAATGGTGGAGAACTGGCAGGATGAGGCTTCTTATAGGGTTGTGACATCATAGGGGCTGGCTAGCTGCTGATTAGCTGGCTGCACAGCATTATTGGTGATCCCTCGTTCCCGGGCTTCTTACTTTCACTTTGTAACATGTGCAGCAGCCATTTTAGAAAAAATCGGATTCGTTACCATGAAGCTGGAGGGAATTCGGATTTATGACAAAACTAATTTTTCCTGAAATTCAGATCGAATTCCACATTCAATTTGTTTAACTAATTATTTCCGGAATGCTTGAGGTTTTGAATATCTCAGAAGCAGTTTCAGTTCCATCATATCATCATTGCTATACATCGTCAAGCCACACACCTATGCGTCTGCTGCCAGTTGCCTCTTCCCGAGGAAGTTAGTGTTTCCTGATCTCTTTCCTCTGGTCTCTCCTTCCTATTATCTTTCTGGTCCATCCACCTTATGAGTATTGCTCTGGTCCTTTATACCCTATGAAGTGTATGGACCTCTTACTGTTTGGACAGCCCGCTCTGTGATCCAAATATGTTCTGGCCTTCCCAACCCCTCATGTATGTACATGTTTTTCAGTGTTTTGAACATTTTTTGTGGATTCAGGAGATGCCAGGGATTTGCCCATTCCATATCTGCAAATAAATTTGCAAATGGGCTGGATTTTCTAGAGAGTAGTGATAAACGAATTAGTTCATATAAATCAAATTAATTAAAAAATCTTTAGTTAACAGGAAGGGGCTGGCCACACTGCCCGAGAGACTCTGAGCAGCCGTGCAGTCACAGAGACTCGGCTGCTATTGCCGGAGCAGTGCAGATCGCAAATGTGCATGCGCCGCTCATGTCTGAGTGCACCCTTAAGTGCAGTGGAGCATGCACAGTTGGCATCTGCAATGTTCATATAACAGCAGCAGAGCCTATGTGCTACTTGGTACAAAGGTCCTGGCATTAAATTGACAGGACAAGGGAAAATATCTGACCCTGTCTATCAAGGGAGAGTGGGATATCTCTTGGTCAGTGGAGCCAGCCCATCACTGGTCAAGTAGGCTGATTTTTTTTTAGAGAGTTTGTAACAATCAATTTGCTCATCACTACTAGAGAGTATTACTAAAACCGGAGTACTTATTTATTTCTAAATGAATTATTTCATAAAAAATCTCATGCTAATTAAATTGAAGTTCTGTTTCTCTACTGTATTCCTCTGCAGTTTGATCAGTTAATCTTATGATGTGCCCACTGGGCGATAATTAGAACCTGTCACAAATCTCTTATTGAAGTAAGAAAAGTAAATACATACTGTTCTACCTTCAGGGTCTACGAAAGAATCTATAACTTCCAGAATAATTTTCCCATGAATGAATACTGAAACTTTCAGGCAAAGTTTGAGTAGAAAGAGCTATCTGATTTCACAATCAAACCTTCACACAACAAATGCAAATCTTCCTTTATTAAGAGTGTCACCTGCAATAATACTATTACTGGTAGATGTGTTTCAGTCAGGGGCATAAGTATAGGGGGTGCAGAGGTAGCAGTCGCTGGTGGGCCCAGGAGCCTGAGGGGGCCCATAGACCCCTGTGCTGCATAGGAAGACACCAGTATTATAGAAAGTGCATGCAGGTCAAATTACACCTCTGGCTAGAGCGAAGGGGTTAGGTCAAAAATTTGGCTGGGGGTGGTGCCTTTTCAATTTTTGCCTCAGGCAGCACAAAGGTTATGTGTTTCTTTGCCCCCTTTGCCACAAAGCACTGTGGGAAGGGGGGTCCCAAGCTAGACTCTTGCATGAGGATCCATGAGCATTTAGCAGACCCCACTTTACAGTACGGCCATGACACGTACACGGTTTGAGGCCATCCGGAAATGCCTGCATTATTCAGATAATGCAGCATGTCCCCCCCAATATTTGGAGGCCTATGTACCTGGAAGGGAGGTCGCGGTTGATGAGTCTCTCATTGCTGTCAAGGGAAGACTCCTTTTCCGACAGTATGTTCCCTCTAAGCGGGCGAGGTATGGCGTAAAGCTGTACAAACTTTGTGAGAGTACCTCAGGGTACACTTACAAGTTTCTTGTGTACGAGGGGCAAGATTCCTGTATTCAACCCCCAGAATGTCCCCCCACTCTGGGTGTTAGCGGGAAACTTGTGTGGGACCTTATGCACCCACTGCTAGATAAAGGTTACCACCTGTACGTGGATAACTTTTATGCTAGTATCCCCTTGTTCCAGTCCCTTGCCGCCAGATCCATGTCCGCTTGTGGGACCGTGCGGAAAAATCAATGCGGCCTCCCTACCCAATCCCTCCAGGTACCTATCCCCAGGGGTGAGACCCGTGTCTTTACCAGTGGAAACCTGTTGCTGGTCAGATATAAGGACAAGAGGGATGTCCTTGTACTGTCCACAATTCACAGTAATGGCATCACCCCTGTCCCTGTGTGAAGTACCGCGGTCTTCAAGCCCGATTGTATCGTCGACTACAATCGGTATATGGGAGGAGTTGATCAAGTCCTCAAGCCATATAATGCCATGCGCAAAATCCGGGCATGGTACAAAAAAGTTGCGGTCTACTTGGTACAGGTTGCCTTGTTCAACTCTTTTGTGCTGTCCTGGAGCGCTGGCAACACAGGGAAATTCCTGCAGTTCTATGAGGCAGTCAGTCCTCAAGGCCCTGATCTTTTCTGACCGGGAAAGAGCAGGCCGGAGTACCTCGGCCAACACTTTCCAGGTGTGGTCCCCCATACTGGAAAGAAGGTACGGTCCCAAAAAAAGTGCAGAGTGTGTCACATGAAGGGGATACGGAAGGACACCACCACTCAGTGTGACACGTGCCTCGATCATCCGGGCCTCTGCATTGACGGTTGCTTCAGGGAGTACCACACTTCCATGGAGTACTAAATTTATAATCCCCTTCCACAATTTTATTTCCATTTAGCCACTGACAATCGGAAAAAAACTATGGTTCTCAGACTTGAGACACTAAAACAAATTTTTTTTGTAAAACTAAAATAAATAAAAAAAATTGACATATTAGGTATTGCCGCGTCTGTAAGAATCTGCTATATAAAAATACCCCATGACCTAAACCCTCAGATGAACACGGTCAAAAAAATAAAATAAAAACGGTGCAAAAAAAGGTTTGTTTTTTTTGTCACCTTACAACACAAAAAGTGTAATAGCAAGCGATCAAAAAGTCATATGCCCCCCAAAATAGTGCCAATAAAACCGTCCCCTGATCCCTCAAAAAATGAGCCTCTACCTAAGATAATCGGCTAAAAACTAAAAAAAAACGGACTCTTAGACTATGGAGATACTAAATTATTATTTTTTTGTTTAGAAAAGGATAATATAGTGTAAAACCTAAATAAATAAATAAAAAAGTAGACATATTAGGTATCGCCGCGTCCGTAAGAATCTGCTCTATAAAAATACCCCATGACCTATCCCCTGTGATGAACACGGTCAAAATTTTTTAATAAAAAAGGTTCAAAAAAGGTATTTTTTGGTCACCTTACATCACAAAAAGTGTAATATCAAGCAATCAAAAAGTCATATGCCCCCTAAATAGTGCCAATAAAAACGTCCTCTCATCCCACAAAAAATTAGCCCCTACCTAAGATAATCGGCTATAAAAAATAAAAAAAATGACTCTTAGACTATGGAGATACTAAAATGTATTTTTTTTTTGTTTATGAAAGGATAATATAGTGTAAAACCTAAATAACTAAAAAAAAGTAGACATATGGAGTTTCTACTCTAGGGGAGCATCAGGGGGGCTTCAAATGGGACATGGTGTAAAAAAAACAGTCCAGCCAAATCTGCCTTCCAAAAACCACACGGCGCACCTTTCCCTCTATGCCCTACCGTGTGACCGTACAGTAGTTTACGGCCACATATGGGGTGTTTCTACAAACTACAGAATCCGGGCAATCAATATTGAGTTTTGTTTGGCTGTTAACACTTGCTTTGTTACTGGAAAAAATGGATTAAAATGGAAAATTTGCCCAAAAAGTTAAATTCTGAAATTTCATCTACATTTGCCAATAACTGTTGTAGAACACCTAAAGGGTTAACAACGTTTGTAAAATCTGTTTTGAATACCTTGAGGGGTGAAGTTTTTTAGATGGGGTCACTTTAATGGAGTTTCTACTCTAGGGGTGCATCAGGGGGGCTTCAAATGGGACATGGTGTAAATAGACCAGTTCAGCAAAATCTGCCTTCCAAAAACCACACGGCGCACCTTTCCCTCTATGCCCTACCGTGTGCCAGTACAGTAGTTTGCAGCCACATATGGGGTGTATCTGCAAACTACAGAATCAGGGAAATAAATATTAAGTTTTGTTTGGCTGTTAACCCTTGCTTTGTTACTGTCAAAGATAGATGAAAATGGAAAATTCGCCCAAAAAAATCTAAATTCTGAAATTTTATCTCCATTTGCTATTAACTCTTGTGGAAAGCCTAAAGGGTTAATGACGTTTGTAATATCAGTTTTGAATACCTTGAGGGGTGTAGTTTCTAGAATGGGGTCATTTTTGGGTGGTTTCTATTATGTAAGCCTCACAAAGTGACTTCAGACCTGAACTGGTCCTTAAAAAGTGGGTTTTTGAAAATTTTTGAAAAATTTCAAGATCTGCTTCTAAACTTCTAAGCCTTCTAAGGTCCCCAAAAAATAAAATGTCATTCCCAAAATGATCCAAACATGAAGTAGACATATAGGGAATGTAAAGTAATAACTATTTTTGTAGGTATTACTATGTATTATAGACGTAATAAGAAATTGAAACTTGGACATTTTTGAAAGTTTTTGGTAAATTTGGTATTTTTTTTATAAATAAAAAATATTTTTTTTTACTCCATTTTACCAGTGTCATGAAGTACAATATGTGACGAAAAAACAATCTCAGAATGGCTTGGAGAAATCAAAGCGTTTTAAAGTTATCACCACGTAAAGTGACACTAGTCAGATTTGCAAAAAATGGCCTGGTCCTTAAGGTGAAAATGAGCCTGGTCCTTAAGGAGTTAACTGAATAACAATCCAGTCCCAGACTTCCTAATCATACTGAAAAAAGGTATTTTCATGATGTTATTTGGAGCTTGGTTGGATGCACCATAGCAGAAGGTATATTTTGTTTTTGTGCTCTTATAGAACAATACTCTTTTTGCCTGTATCTGGGGAAAAATAATATAATATAATAATAATTTTTACAATATACTAGTCCTCACATTACTTAACACTGTAACGTGAAGTAAACAATTTGCCAATATAGGGCTTGGTCTGATGCCCGGTGATAGTGATTTAAAAGGCATCTATGGACAAATTCGAAAGAAAAATGAAGAAATCCTGTATTTCAAAATTTTGCATTAGGCTACGTTCACATCTGTGTTTTCTTTTCCGGTTTTGAGATCCGGCAGAGGATCTCAAAACGGCAGGAAAACACATCAGTTTGAATAATACAAATGGCTGTACCTGGTATGAACGGATCCGGTTGTACTATATCAAAAATGAACATGCCGGCATTAAATACCATTGTAAGTCAATGGCACCGGATTGGTTTTTTTCGTGGGCAAAAAAACTGATATATACGTGATTATTATAGCAATAGATAGTGTAACGGGGTGCCGAAGGCGCACTTGGTCTCCCATCAGCCGCAGACCTGCTGCTTAGCTTCGAGAGCAAGGATCTGTGTTTGACCTTGTTCCCAGGGCAGCTTTGCTAGCTGGGAGGCTCCCTGCTCCTAGGTCTGCCTTGAGCGCCGAGCTGATCACTGTGTCCTCGACTGGTCGGTCTGTCGGTCATGTGATGCTGGCCACGTCACATGACCCTCACTCCCCACTATAAATACAGGCAGCCTGCTGGCCACAGGTTGCCTGTTAATTTTAGGTATCTGGTGATTGTTTTGTTCCTGCATACTTACCTGATCCTGTGTTCCCTGACGATTCTCTGCCTGCTCCTCCTGTACTGCGCATCTCTCCTGGTATCCTGACCACGGCTTCCACCTGACGATTCTTTGCGGACTCCTGTTGTACTTAGTTTCTCTCCTGGTATTTGACCTTTGCTTTTCCTGACTATTCTCTGCTCATTCCTTAGTACTGCGTGGCTCTCTAGGTATTGAACCGGTCCTTTCACGTTCCGTTATTTGTCTTGTCTGTCTTCCCAGCACGTATACTAAGTTAGGGACTGCCGTCTAGTTGTCCCCTGTCATTAGGACTTGCAAGGCAAGTAGGCAGGGCCATGGGTGAGGGTGGAGCGCAGTGGTCACTATCCTCCCCCTGTGTGTAGTGTACGTTACCGTCATCATAGGCTAGGGCAGCAATCTACCTGGGAGTGTTATTGAGCGTGAAGCTTGGCCATTAATCATACGTTATTTTTCGACTTTTTCAATTTTATTAGACCAGCATATTGGTAGTCAGTAGTACACCAAACTACTTACCTGTGAGTGATAATGACAAATTGAGCGTCAGGCCCATTAATTCCATTTCCACACGGTTGCAATTTAATTTTTGGGGGATTGTTCAATTTAATTAACCAGCATATATATGTGATTACTGCAGCAATACACAGGGTTGGACAGCAATCTACCTGTGAGTGATAACGAGAAATTGAGCGTGAGGCTTGGCCCTTAATCATCTGTTAACATTCATTTATTTTTCCACACAGTTGAAAATTTAAATTTTTGAGGACTTGTTCAATTTAATTAAACTAGCATATACAGTCGTGGCCAAAAGTTTTGAGAATCACATAAATATTGGAAATTGGAAAAGTTGCTGCTTAAGTTTTTATAATAGCAATTTGCATATACTCCAGAATGTTATGAAGAGTGATCAGATGAATTGCATAGTCCTTCTTTGCCATGAAAATTAACTTAATCCCAAAAAAAACTTTCCACTGCATTTCATTGCTGTCATTAAAGGACCTGCTGAGATCATTTCAGTAATCGTCTTGTTAACTCAGGTGAGAATGTTGACGAGCACAAGGCTGGAGATCATTATGTCAGGCTGATTGGTTTAAAATGGCAGACTTGACATGTTAAAAGGAGGGTGATGCTTGAAATCATTGTTCTTCCATTGTTAACCATGGTGACCTGCAAAGAAACGCGTGCAGCATAAAAATGGTTTCACAGGCAAGGATATTGTGGCTACTAAGATTGCACCTCAATCAACAATTTATAGGATCATCAAGAACTTCAAGGAAAGAGGTTCAATTCTTGTTAAGAAGGCTTCAGGGCGTCCAAGAAAGTCCAGCAAGCGCCAGGATCGTCTCCTAAAGAGGATTCAGCTGCGGGATCAGAGTGCCACCAGTGCAGAGCTTGCTCAGGAATGGCAGCAGGCAGGTGTGAGCGCATCTGCACGCACAGTGAGGCGAAGACTTTTGGAAGATGGCCTGGTGTCAAGAAGGCCAGCAAAGAAGCCACTTCTCTCCAAAAAAAACATCAGGGACAGAATGATCTTCTGCAGAAAGTATGGTGAATGGACTGCTGAGGACTAGGGCAAAGTCATATTCTCCGATGAAGCCTCTTTCTGATTGTTTGGGGCATCTGGAAAAAGGCTTGTCCGGAGAAGAAAAGGTGAGCGCTACCATCAGTCCTGTGTCATTCCAACAGTAAAGCATCCTGAGACCATTCATGTTTGGGATTGCTTCTCATCCAAGGGAGTGGGCTCACTCACAATTTTGCCCAAAAACACAGCCATGAATAAAGAATGGTACCAAAACACCCTCCAACAGCAACTTCTTCCAAGAATCCAACAACAGTTTGGTGAAGAACAATGCATTTTCCAGCACGATGGAGCACCGTGCCATAAGGCAAAAGTGATAACTAAGTGGCTTGGGGACCAAAACGTTGACATTTTGGGTCCATGGCCTGGAAACTCCCCAGATCTTAATCCCATTGAGAACTTGTGGTCAATCCTCAAGAGGCGGGTGGACAAACAAAAACCCACTAATTCTGACAAACTCCAAGAAGTGATTATAAAAGAATGGGTTGCTATCAGTCAGGAATTGGCCAAGAAGTTGATTGAGAGCATGCCCAGTCGAATTGCAGAGGTCCTGAAAAAGAAGGGCCAACACTGCAAATACTGACTCTTTGCATAAATGTCATGTAATTGTCGATAAAAGTATTTGAAACGTATGAAGTGCGTGTAATTATATTTCACTACATCACAGAAACAACTGAAACAAAGATCTAAAAGCAGTTTAGCAGCAAACTTTGTGAAAACTAATATTTGTGTCATTCTCAAAACTTTTGGCCACGACTGTATGTGATTACTACAACAATACACAGGGCAGTGCACAACACTATCTGAGAGGCCCAAAAATGTCTGAGCTATGGAAGGATTCCAAACAAAAGACTCAGAGCCAGAATGTGGGTAGTAGCAGCACCAACTATCTGGCCACCAGTAGTAGTACCAGTAATTGTCTCTGCTGGCTTTGGAAAGGTGCAACATTATAGTTGAGAAGAAAGAGGATGAGTCACAGCAGGATGATATGGAGGTGACTTCAGAGTCCGAAGTGTGCCGTTGAACTGAGGGTCACAGCGTTCCTCCTTCTCCTCTTCCTTGCAGCTCCAAAGAAGGCTTTCTAGTGGCGTCCTCTTAGTCTTCACTGCCCCTTCCTAGTGGGTTGCCTTCCTTTTCCTATGAAGTGTGAAGAAAACCCCACCACGCCCTATGATAGGTAGTCAAGAGAGTCTCTCTGTTGACACGTTATGTGAGAGCCATCACCGTTTCAGCTGCCCTGAGGAGGAGTTTGGGGAAATGGCTGGTGATTGCATGCATACCTGTATTGATAATAAGTTATTAGTGCAGTCTGCAGGATTAAAATAAGCCCTGGCCGTTCATACACACACAGAGCTATCAGAGGTCTATTGCAGCACATAAGGCGACATCATCAGTAGTGATGAGCGGCATATGCAATATTCGAATCTGCAATATTTTCCGAATCTTTGGCCGAATATTCGCCATAAATTCGCAAATTCAAGATCTCCAATCATTATTTACTTGATTGCGAAAATCAGCAATGTAATATATTCGCGATAAAAATTTGCAATTAGAATATTCGCGATCAACACTATTCGCGAATACGAATATATAACACTATATTCTAAATATTTGCCAATTCTCGAAGTGGCGATATTCGCGATTAAAATTCATGATTCAAATATTCGCGCTCAACACTAATCATCAGATACTTTTGGAAAATACAACTGGCCAGCATTCCCAATCAGAACAAATGTGTCCTTCGTCTCCTGGTCCTCAATCCCCAAGCAATACAAAATAGTTGTCATCATCACCTTCTTCTTCTCCTGCTAAGACTCCTCCTTGACAACGGCTCCATCGTGAGACATCTATAATGGAATGACTGGCCATGAAAAAAATTTTCTTCACCAGCTATTAGCTTGTCTACAAGTGGAACCCCCACCTGGCCACGTTGCTGGCAGTGCAGGCAATGCAGTACCATTGTAGTAGTGCCTTGTACTCATGTGGCAGAGAATGTGGGCCACTCCTTGTGATTCTCACTGTGCAGCAGGCTGCACTCCACGGTGGACTCCTTGAGCAACTGTTATAGGCAGGGACAGTATATGTATTTCAATCCCCATTGTGTCAATGTTTTTTGCAGCAGTGGAGAGGCAGCACCTCAGCAACATGGCCAGGTCCTTTTGACCCCTAGCACCATACCATGGGGCTGGCTCCTGCAGCAGGCACTTATCTGCCTCCTCATTGACACAATCCTGTTCTCAATAGCAGCAGGGCACAGCAACTACCCATCCTTCCTATCACATGTAACAAGTCAAGCGTTGCCACACTGTGTTGGAGCTATTCAGCCTGGGAGAGAGTGGTCCACACCGGTGAGCAGTTGCTCAAGTACATCAAGCAGAAAACATCCCGCTGGCTGTCACCTGACAGGCTCCAACTGGGCAAGGTGGTTAAAGACAATGGGCACAACATTCTGGCCACCCTGAACCTAGGAGAAATAACACATGCTCCCTGCATCACTGGCGGATCCAGGGGGGGAAACGGGGCAATTCCCCCCCCCCCCCCCAGGGTGCTCAGATGTTCGGGCGGCTGCCGCAGGGCACAGGAAGCGCCCATCTCCATAGTCATCTGTATCGTCACCCTCAGGACAGCGATACAGATGGCTGTGCTCTGAGAGCGAACTGGCAGGGAAGGGAGAGGCGTGTCCCTTCCCCTTCCTCTGATAGGCTGCAGGCATTAGGCCAGCAGCTTATCAGAGGCCGGCGCAGGCGGCGGGATGACGTCATCGCGCCACCTGAGCCGTACAGCGCGGGACACAGTCCGGAAGACGCCTGCATCTCATCGCTGACATGGAGGAAAGTACGGTATAAGTGTTTTTTTTTATTTTTTTATATGTACAATAGTTTTACTGGCACATTAGGGGGGCTCTTGTTACTGACACATTAGGGGGGCCTCTTGTTACTGGCACATTAGGAGGAGGCCTCTTGTTACTGGCACATTAGGGGGGCCTCTTGTTACTGGCACATTAAGGGGCGACTCTTGTTACTGGCACAATAGGGGGGCCTCTTGTTACTGGCACATTAGGGGGGCTCTTGTTACTGGCACGTGATGAGGGGCTCTTGTTACTGGCACGTCATGGGGGTGCTCTTGTTACTGGCACATTAGGGGGGGCCTCTTGTTACTGGCACATTTGGGGGGACACTTGTTACTGGCATATTAGGGGGGCCTCTTGTTACTGGCACATTAGGGGGGCTCTTGTTATTGGCATATTAGGGGGGCTCTTTTTACTGGCACATGATGGGGGGGCTCTTGTTACTGGCACATGATTGGGGGGCACTATAGGGGCATCTACTGAGGCCACAAAGAAGGGATATTTTTTATGGGGGGCTCTGTACAGTAGCATTTTATACTGGGACACATTATGGTGGGTACTATGGGGAAGGGGGAGAGGAGTACTATGGGGTCATCTACGGGGGGCACTAAAAAGGGGTATTTTATACTTGCAAATTATGAGGGACTCTGAGGACATCTACTGGGTCACTATATATAGGGCATTTTATACTGGTACATTATGGGGGGCACTAGGAGGAAGGGGGGAGAGGAGCACTATGGGGGCATTTACTGGGGGCACTATATAGGAGTATTTTATACTGGCACATTATGGGAGCACTATGGGGACATTAGCTCAACTGGGGGCATTACAAGGGGGTAATTTTTGCACTGTCTATTATAGGGAGAATTATTACTATGGGGGGGGGGGCATTATGGTGGGCTTTATTACTTCCTCATGGCATGACCCCCTAGTAGCAGCACCAGCCTCTCCCTGCTCTGCTATCCCTCTGCCCCTTCTCCAAATCCTTATTATGAAATCTTTCTCATTAGAATAAAACACATCAGCTCCACCGAGCCCCTGGCCAATGGGTTGAAGTGGTGTCCGAGATCCCCAAGGGCCAAGCCAAGTAACTGTAAGTTTTCATGTGAAATAATTTTGTTATACAGATGTGTCATCGCAATTCGTTACTAACTAAAAGCGATTTTATCTCCTCCAGTATATCAATACACACGAATGCCAGTAGATGGCAGTGTTGAGTTACAGTACTAGATTAATCAGTAGTACCGTACTTTATGTGAATTTCTAGTAGTGTAACTGGATGTACAGAGCAGCATGTGCTGTGTATTAATATCGCTATCCGGCTCCCGATACAGCCCGAAGTCATTCAGACACTGTACAGGAGCCGGGCGCTATAGGGGATGGCACCTGAACTGTCAATCATTAAATAAAATTAAAAAAATGGGTAAGCGGAACCACACAGACCTACAGTACATCGGGGTGGGGAGCCGCAGGTACGGTACTGTACCCCACTGCACCCGACTGTACTGTCCTGTGCCCCACTGCATCTTATTATCTACTGTATGTACAGTACTGTACATGTGCTGTGTATTAATATCGCTGTCCGGCTCCTGATACAGACCGTAGTCATCCCGACACTGTACAGGAGCCGGGCGCTATAGATGATGGCACTAGGGTTGAGCGAACCCAAACTGTAAAGTTCGGGTTCGTACCGAACTTTACAGTGTTCGGCACCCGAACATTTCAGTAAAAGTTCAGGTTCGGTGGAAACGCCTCTATGTTAGAATATACCATCGGATTTGAGTTAGATCGTGAAAACTCAGATCCGACAGTATATTCTAACACAGAGGAGTTTCCATAGTGATGGGGACGCTTCAAGTTAGAATATACTGAGAACTATGGACATAACGGCCCCCTGCTGCCTGGCAGCACCTGATCTCTTACAGGGGGCTGTGATCCGCACAATTAACCCCTGCCGCACCTGAGGGGTTAATTGTGCAGATCACAGGCCGCTGTAAGAGATCAGGTGCTGCCAGGCAGCAGGGGGCCAGACCCCCCTCCCTCCTTAGTATTAAAATCATTGGTGGCCATTGCGGCCCCCCTCCCTCCCCAGTATTAAAATCATTGGTGGCCAGTGTGCCCCCTCTCCCTAGTAAAATCATTGGTGGCTAGTGCGGCCCCCCACCCCCTATTAAAATCATTGGTGGCTAGTGCGGCCCCCCCACCCCCACCCACCCCTGATTAAAATCATTGGTGGCTAGTGCGGCTCCCCACCCACCCCCTATTAAAGTCATTGGTGTCCAGTGCGGCCTCCCCTCTCCTCCCCCCCAATTAAAATCATTGGTTAACAACCCCCCTCCCCCCCAACATTGGTGGCAGCGGAGCTGCAGTTCCGATCGGAGTCCCTGTTTAATCGCTGGGGCTCCGATCGGTTACCATGGCAGCCAGGACGCTACTGCATGGTTACTTAGCACTTTTGGCAGCATTATACTTACATGCACTGTCTGTGGCCGGCCAGCACTCCTCCTACTGGTAAGTGAAAGGTCTTGGTGGAGCATTGCTTATAGCACAGATCTGTCACTTACCAGTAGGAGGAGCACCCGGCCAGCCACAGACAGCGAACGTAATTATAATGCTGCTAAAAGTGCTAAGTAACCATGGCAGCCAGGACTGCAGTAGCGTCCTGGCTGCCATTGTAACCGATCGGAGCCCCAGCGATTAAACTGGGACTCCGATCGGAACTGCCGCTCCGCTGCCACCAATGATGGGGGGGGGGGAGTTGTTAACCTGTGGCCACTGCCACCAATGATTTTAATTAGGGGTGGGGGTGGGGAGAGGGGAGGCCGCACTGGACACCAATGATTTTAATAGGGGGTGGGTTTGGGTGGGGGGGCCACACTAGCCACCAATTAATTTAATAGGGGGTGGGGGGGGCTGCACTAGCCACCAATTATTTTAATAGGGAGGGGGGGCCGCACTGGCCACCAATGATTTTAATACTGGGGAGGGAGGGAGGGGGGGTCTGGCCCCCTGCTGCCTGGCAGCACCTGATCTCTTACAGGGGGCTGTGATCCGCAAAATTAACCCCTCAGGTGTGGCACCTGAGGGGTTAATTGTGCGGATCACAGCCCCCTGTAAGGGATCAGGTGCTGCCAGGCAGCAGGGGGCCGTTATGTCCATAGTTCTCAGTATATTCTAACTTGAAGCGTCCCCATCACTATGGGAACGCCTGTGTTAGAATATACTGTTGGATCTGAGTTTTCACGATCTAACTCAAATCCAATGGTATATTCTAACATAGAGGCGTTTCCATGGGGATGCTTCAAGTTCAAATATACCATCGGATTGGAGAAAACTCTCATCCGATGGTATATTAATATTACCCGAACACCGAACTCGAACCCGAACTTTTACTGAAATGTTCGGGTCCGGGTGCCAAACACCGTAAAGTTCGGTACGAACCCGAACTTTACAGTTTGGGTTCGCTCAACCCTAGTGCCATCCCCTATAGCACCCGGCTCCTGTACAGTGTCGGGATGACTACGGTCTGTATCAGGGGCCAGATAGCAATATTAATACACAGCAAAATACCAATATCCACAGTAGTTCCAAGCGCCACCTGGTGTGTACTAACCAAAATTGCAACCTTAGTTTTCTCTAAAGTCTATTACGCGCTTCGGGTTAACAAAGGGAATTAGATATCGTTACGCGCTGCCGCAAGTCTGGTAGGAGCGCTAACGATGATAGTACTGTACACATATAGCATACACTGTGCCACACAATATACAGTTTACCTCTACACTGTGTAGTCTTCTGGCGGTGGACAGAAATAAATCTGGAAGTGCCCCTAACGAGACCAGGCTCTAGATCCGCCACTGCCCTGCATGGCATTTTAAAAAAATGCATTGGCTTGCGAAAGGTGCTGGCAATGCCCAGGAGACTGTCCCTCTTTTCAGCTATTCTCTCGTGGTGAGGCAAGCTCTCCTGGACTTGCAGCGTCAGAATGGTATGCAGCTACACTGCTTAATCTGTGATGTTCTGACCCGCTGGAATTCAACATTGCACATGCTCCAGCATCTGTACGAGCAGCAGAAAGCCATGAATGATTTTGTCATGCACCTGGTTGCCTCAGCAGCAGGAAACACTGTGTACGCAGATTGCCACAGCTTACGGCGAGCAGACACCTGGTGTAACAATCGATTTGCTCATCACTACTAGAGAGTATTACTAAAAGCGGAGTACTTATTTATTTCTAAATGAATTATTTAATAAAAAATATCATGCTAATTAAATTGAAGTTCTGTGTCTATACTGTATTCCTCTGCAGTTTGATCAGTTAATCTTATGATGTGCCCACTGGGCGATAATTAGAACCTTTCACAAATCTCTTATTGAAGTAAGAAAAGTAAATACATACTGTTCTACCTTCAGGGTCCACGAAATAATCTATAACCTCCAGATTAATTTTCCCATGAATGAATACTGAAACTTTCAGGCAAAGTTTGAGTAGAAAGAGCTATCTGATTTCACAATCAAACCTTCACACAACAAGTGCAAATCTTCCTTTATTAAGAGGGTCACCTGCAATACTACTAATACTGGTAGATGTGTTTCAATCAGGGGCGTAAATATATGGGGTGCAGAGGTAGCAGTCGCTGGCGGGCCCAGGAGCCTGAGGGGGTCCAAAGGCCCTTGTGCTGCATAGAAAGACACCAGTATTATAGAAAGTGCATGCAGGTCAAATTACACCTCTGGCTAGAGCGAAGGGGTTAGGTCAAAAATTTGGCTCGGGGTGGTGCCTTTTTAATTTTTACCTCAGACAGCACAGAGGTTATGTGTTTCTTTGCCCCTGGCCACAAAGCACTGTGGGAAGGGGGGTCCCAAGCTAGACTCTTGCATCAGGATCCATGAGCATTTAGCTACACCCCTGGCCTAGTTCACACTTCAGTGTTCGGTGATTGATTTCAATGAGTGATTAGGAACCAGGTGCGGGTCAATCTTTCCATTATAACTTATCTCTTGGATGGCTCCACTTCTAGTTTTGGCTCACAATTACTGATGGAAATCGCTTACAGAATCACTAAAGTGTGAATTAAGCCTTAATGTTTTAACTGAATATCAAGCCAGTCCCAGACTTCCAATGCATACTGAGAAAAATGTATTTCATGATGTTATTTGGAGCTTGCACCATAGCAGAAGGGATATTTTCTTTTTGTGCTCTTATAGAACAATACTCTTTTTTCCCTGTATCTGGGGAAAAATAATATAATATAATAATAATTTTTACAATATACTAGTCCTCGCATTACATAACACTGTAACGTGAAGTAAACATTTAGCCAATATAGGGCTTGGTCTGATGCCCGGTGATTGTGATTTAAAAGGCACCTATGGACAAATTCAAAACAAAAATGAAGAAATCCTGTAATTAAAAATTTTGCAATAGGGTACTTTCACATCTGTGTTTTCTTTTCCGGTTTTTAAATCCTGCAGAGGATCTCAAAACCGCAGGAAAACAAATACGTTTGAATAATACAAATGGCTGTACCTGGTATGAACGGATCCGGTTGTACTATATCAAAAATGAACATGCCAGCATCAAATACCATTGTAAGTCAATGGCGCCGGGTCTGTTTTTTTCATGTGCAAAAAAAGGATAAATACGTGATTACTATAGCAATACACAGGCTAGCAATCTACCTGGGAGTGTTATTGAGTGTGAGGCTTGGCCATTAATCATCCGTTCATTTATTTATCCACATGGTTCAAATTGTATTATTTTTGGGACTTTTTCAATTTAATTAAACCAGCATATAGGTGGTCAGTAGTACACCAAACTACTTACCTGTGAGTGATAATGACAAATCGAGCGTCAGGCCCATTAATTCCATTTCCTAATGGTTGCAATTTAATTTTTGGGGGATTGTTCAATTTATTTAACCAGCATATATATATATATGTGATTACTGCAGCAATACACAGGGTTGGACAGCAATCTACCTGTGAGTGATAACGAGAAATTGAGCGTGAGACTTGGCCCTTAATCATCTGTTAACGTTCATTTATTTCTCCACACAATTGAAAATTTATATTTTTGGGGACTTGTTCAATTTAATTAAACCAGCATATAGACGATCAATTACTTTCCTGTGAGTGATAATGACAAATTGAACGTCTGGCCTCAATTGTCTGTTTCTGTGAATTCCATTCCACGCGTTTGGAATTTACTTTTGTTTTTGGAGGTTACAGTTTCAATTTATTAAACCAGCATATACCTAATTTACCTGTGAGTGTTAACGTGAAATTGGGTTGTTGATTATATTCAAGCTAGCAGCATATATACGCCATTACTACACCAATACACAGGGCAGTGCACAACACTATCTGAGAGGCCCAAAAATGTCTGAGCTATGGAAGGATTCCAAACAAAAGACCCAGAGCCAGAATGTGGGTAGTAGCAGCACCAACTATCTGGCCACCAGTAGTAGTAGGAGCATTAATTGTCTCTGCTGGCTTTGGAAAGGTGCAACATTATAGTTGAGGAGAAAGAGGATGAGTCACAGCAGGATGATGTGGAGGTGACTTCAGAGTCCAAAGTGTGCCGTTAAGCCGAGGGTCACAGCGTTCCTCCTTCTCCTCTTCCTTGCAGCTCCAAAGAAGGCTTTCAGTGGCGTGTTCTCAGTCTTCACTGCCCCTTCCTAGTGGGTTGCCTTCCTTTTCCTATGAAGTGTGAAGAAAACCCCACCACGCCCTATGATAGGTAGTCAAGAGAGTCTCTCTGTTGACACGTTATGTGAGAGCCATCACCGTTTCAGCTGCCCTGAGGAGGAGTTTGGGGAAATGGCTGGTGACCGCATGCATACCTGTATTGATAATAAGTGTGGCGAAACTAACCTCGCCACTGGGTTTTGGAGGGGCCTGTTTGCCAGCCTCTTGCCTCAGGATTATGACCTATACTAACTTTGAAGGAGAAGACAGACCGACCGCACAGCTTAAATCTGTGGAATAGGGATGAGCGAACCCGAACTGTATAGTTCGGGTTCGTACCGAATTTTGGGGTGTCCGTGACACGGACCCGAACCCGAACATTTTCGTAAAAGTCCGGGTTCGGGTTCGGTGTTCGGCGCTTTCTTGGCGCTTTTTGAAAGGCTGCAAAGCAGCCAATCAACAAGCGTCATACTACTTGCCCCATAAGGCCATCACAGCCATGCCTACTATTGGCATGGCTGTGATTGGCCAGTGCAGCATGTAACCCAGCCTCTATATAAGCTTGGGTCACGTAGCGCTGCACGTAACTCTGCTGATTCAAGCATAGGGAGAGGTTGCAGCTGCGACGTTAGGGCGAGATTAGGCAGATTAACTCCTCCAAAAGACTTCATTCTGTGATCGATCTGCAGCTGTGGATCATTGAAGTGCTAATATCGACTTGCTCACTTTTTTGAGGCTGCCCAGAGCGTTTTTAGATCACTTTTTTCTGGGGTGATCGGCGGCCATTTTGTGACTTGTGGTGCGCCAGCACAAGCTATCACCAAGTGTATTTAACCATCAATAGTGTGGTTATTTTGTGCTATATCCTACATCAGCTGCAGGCTGAGCCTGTGTCACCGAAGTGCATTTAACCATCAACAGTCTGGTTATTTTTTGGCCATATACTACATCAACTGCAGGCTGAGCCTGTGTCACCGAAGTGCATTTAACCATCAACAGTCTGGTTATTTTTTGGCCATATACTACATCTGGTGCAGGCTGAGCATGTGTCACCCAAGTGCATTTAACCATCAATAGTGTGGTTATTTTTTGGCCATATACTACATCAGGGGCAAGTTGAGCCTGTCATCCAGCGCCTAAAAAATAGACCTGACATTTCTATTCAACCAAATCTGTACTGTTTTAGCTGGTCAAGTTATTTGTAGTGACCGTAAAAGCACACTTTTTGTTCTGGGTTGAAAAACTATTCCCAAATTTGCCATTCTCAAAATAACTAGTTTCTGGTATATGAGGCCTACTTGAAATCTATCCCAAAAAGGATATCTTACATTGAAGGTGCTGATAGTGTCATTCCTAAAAACCTAAGACACACGCTACCGTGCAGATAGAAGTCTAATTCTGTGATTAAACCTATAGCTGTCACACAGCGCAAAAAAAAAAAACAGGCCTGACATTTCTATTCAACCAAATCTGTACTGTTTTAGCTGGTCAAGTTATTTGTAGTGACCGTAAAAGCACACTTTTTGTTCTGGGTTGAAAAACTATTCCCAAATTTGCCATTCTCAAAATAACTAGTTTCTGGTATATGAGGCCTACTTGAAATCTATCCCAAAAAGGATATCTTACATTGAAGGTGCTGATAGTGTCATTCATAAAAACCTAAGACACACGCTACCGTGCAGATAGAAGTCTGATTCTGTGATTAAACCTATACCTGTCACACAGCGCAAAAAAAAAACAGGCCTAACATTTCTATTCAACCAAATCTGTACTGTTTTAGCTGGTCAAGTTATTTGTAGTGACCGTAAAAGCACACTTTTTGTTAAGGGTTGAAAAACTATTCCCAAATTTGCCATTCTCAAAATAACTAGTTTCTGGTATATGAGGCCTACTTGAAATCTATCCCAAAAAGGATATCTTACATTGAAGGTGCTGATAGTGTCATTCATAAAAACCTAAGACACACGCTACCGTGCAGATAGAAGTCTAATTCTGTGATTAAACCTATACCTGTCACACAGCGCAAAAAAAAAACCAGGCCTGACATTTCTATTCAACCAAATCTGTACTGTTTTAGCTGGTCAAGTTATTTGTAGTGACTGTTAAAGCACACTTTTTGTTCTGGGTTGAAAAACTATTCCCAAATTTGCCATTCTCAAAATAACTAGTTTCTGGTATATGAGGCCTACTTGAAATCTATACCATAAAGGATATCTTACATTGAAGGTGCTGATAGTGTCATTCATAAAAACCTAAGACACACGCTACCGTGCAGATAGAAGTCTGATTCTGTGATTAAACCTATACCTGTCACACAGCGCAAAAAAAAAAACAGGCCTGACATTTCTATTCAACCAAATCTGTACTGTTTTAGCTGGTCAAGATATTTGTAGTGACCGTAAAAGCACACTTTTTGTTAAGGGTTGAAAAACTATTCCCAAATTTGCCATTCTCAAAATAACTAGTTTCTGGTATATGAGGCCTACTTGAAATCTATACCATAAAGGATATCTTACATTGAAGGTGCTGATAGTGTCATTCATAAAAACCTAAGACACACGCTACCGTGCAGATAGAAGTCTGATTCTGTGATTAAACCTATACCTGACACACAGCGCAAAAAAAAAACAGGCCTGACATTTCTATTCAACCAAATCTGTACTGTTTTAGCTGGTCAAGTTATTTGTAGTGACCGTAAAAGCACACTTTTTGTTCTGGGTTGAAAAACTATTTCCAAATTTGCCATTCTCAAAATAACTAGTTTCTGGTATATGAGGCCTACTTGAAATCTATCCCAAAAAGGATTTCTTACATTGAAGGTGCTGATAGTGTCATTCATAAAAACCTAAGACACACGCTACCGTGCAGATAGAAGTCTGATTCTGTGATTAAACCTATACCTGTCACACAGCGCAAAAAAAAAAACAGGCCTGACATTTCTATTCAACCAAATCTGTACTGTTTTAGCTGGTCAAGTTATTTGTAGTGACCGTAAAAGCACACTTTTTGTTAAGGGTTGAAAAACTATTCCCAAATTTGCCATTCTCAAAATTGTGGTGAACGGGAACAATGAGGAAAACATCTAATAAGGGACGCGGACGTGGACATGGTCGTGGTGGTGTTAGTGGACCCTCTGGTGCTGGGAGAGGACGTGGCCGTTCTGCCACAGCCACACGTCCTAGTGAACCAACTACCTCAGGTCCCAGTAGCCAGCAGAATTTACAACGATATTTGGTGGGGCCCAATGCCGTTCTAAGGATGGTAAGGCCTGAGCAGGTACAGGCATTAGTCAATTGGGTGGCTGACAGTGGATCCAGCACGTTCACATTATCTCCCACCCAGTCTTCTGCAGAAAGCGCACAGATGGCGCATGAAAACCAAGCCCATCTGTCTGTCACATCACCCCCATGCATATCAGGGAAACTGTCTGAGCCTCAAGTTATGCAGCAGTCTCTTATGCTGTTTGAAGACTCTGCTGCCAGGGTTTCCCAAGGGCATCCACCTAGCCCTTTCCCAGGGGTGGAAGAGATAGAATGCACTAACGCACAACCACTTATGTTTCCAGATGATGAGGACATGGGAATACCACCTCAGCACGTCTCTGATGATGACGAAACACAGGTGCCAACTGCTGCGTCTTTCTGCAGTGTGCAGACTGAACAGGAGGTCAGGGATCAAGACTGGGTGGAAGACGATGCAGGGGACGATGAGGTCCTAGACCCCACATGGAATGAAGGTCGTGCCACTGACTTTCACAGTTCGGAGGAAGAGGCAGTGGTGAGACCGAGCCAACAGCGTAGCAAAAGAGGGAGCAGTGGGCTAAATCAGAACACCCGCCGCCAAGAGACTCCGCCTGCTACTGACCACCGCCATCTGGGACCGAGCACCCCAAAGGCAGCTTCAAGGAGTCCCCTGGCATGGCACTTCTTCAAACAATGTGCTGACGACAAGACCCGAGTGGTTTGCACGCTGTGCCATCAGAGCCTGAAGCGAGGCATTAACGTTCTGAACCTTAGCACAACCTGCATGACCAGGCACCTGCATGCAAAGCATGAACTGCAGTGGAGTAAACACCTTAAAAACAAGGAAGTCACTCAGGCTCCCCCTGCTTCCTCTTCTGCTGCCGCCGCCTCGGCCTCTTCTGCTGATGCCGCCGCCTCGGCCTCTTCTGCTGCTGCTGCCGCCGCCTCGGCCTCTTCCTCTGCCTCTGGAGGAACGTTGGCACCTGCCGCCCAGCAAACATGGGATGTATCACCAACACCACCACCTTCGTCACCAAGCATCTCAACCATGTCACACGGCAGCGTTCAGCTCTCCATCTCACAAACATTTGAGAGAAAGCGTAAATTCCCACCTAGCCACCCTCGATCCCTGGCCCTGAATGCCAGCATTTCTAAACTACTGGCCTATGAAATGCTGTCATTTAGGCTGGTGGACACACACAGCATCAAACAGCTCATGTCACTTGCTGTATGTTGTTCCCAGCCGCCACTACTTCTCCAAGAGAGCCGTGCCTTCCCTGCACAAACAAGTGTCCGATAAAATCAAGTGTGCACTGTGCAATGCCATTTGTGGCAAGGTCCACCTAACCACAGATACGTGGACCATTAAGCACGGCCAGGGACGCTATATCTCCCTAACTGCACACTGGGTAAATGTAGTGGCGGCTGGGCCCCAGGCGGAGAGCTGTTTGGCGCACGTCTTCCGCCGGCAAGGATCGCAGGGCAACATTCTTTGCCTCCTGTCTCCTCCTCCTCCTACTCAGCTTCCTCCTCCTCTTCTTCCACCTGCTCATCCAGTCAGCCACACACCTTCACCACCAACTTCAGCACAGCCCGGGGTAAACGTCAGCAGGCCATTCTGAAACTCATATGTTTGGGGGACAGGCCCCACACCGCACAGGAGTTGTGGCGGGGTATAGAACAACAGACCGACGAGTGGTTGCTGCCGGTGAGCCTCAAGCCCGGCCTGGTGGTGTGCGATAATGGGCGAAATCTCGTTGCAGCTCTGGGACTAGCCGGTTTGACGCACATCTCTTGCCTGGCGCATGTGCTGAATTTGGTGGTGCAGAAGTTCATTCGCAACTACCCCGACATGTCAGAGCTGCTGCATAAAGTGCGGGCCGTCTGTTCCCGCTTCCGGCGTTCACACCCTGCCGCTGCTCACCTGTCTGCGCTACAGCGTAACTTCGGCCTTCCCGCTCACCGCCTCATATGCGACGTACCCACCAGGTGGAACTCCACCTTGCATATGCTGGACAGACTGTGCGAGCAGCAGCAGGCCATAGTGGAGTTTCAGCTGCAGCAAGCACGGGTCAGTCGCACTGCGGATCAGACACACTTCACCACCAATGACTGGGCCTCCATGCGAGACCTGTGTGCCCTGTTGCGTTGTTTCGAGTACTCCACCAACATGGCCAGTGGCGATGACGCCGTTATCAGCGTTACAATACCACTTCTATGTCTCCTTGAGAAAACACTTAGGGCGATGATGGAAGAGGAGGTGGCCCAGGTGGAAGAGGAGGAAGAGGGGTCATTTTTAACACTTTCAGGCCAGTCTGTTCGAAGTGACTCAGAGGGAGGTTTTTTGCAACACCAGAGGCCAGGTACAAATGTGGCCAGACAGGGCCCACTACTGGAGGGCGAGGAGGACGAGGAGGACGAGGATGAGGAGGAGGTGGAGGAGGATGAGGATGAAGCATGTTCACAGCGGGGTGGCACCCAAAGCAGCTCGGGCCCATCACTGGTGCGTGGCTGGGGGGAAACACAGGACGATGACGATACGCCTCCCACAGAGGACAGTTTGTCCTTACCTCTGGGCAGCTTGGCACACATGAGCGACTACATGCTGCAGTGCCTGTGCAACGACAGCAGAGTTGCCCACATTTTAACGTGTGCGGACTACTGGGTTGCCACCCTGCTGGATCCCCGGTACAAAGACAATGTGCCCACCTTACTTCCTACACTGGAGCGTGATAGGAAGATGCGCGAGTACAAGCGCACGTTGGTAGACGGACTACTGAGAGCATTCCCAAATGTCACAGGGGAACCAGTGGAAGCCCAAGGCGAAGGCAGAGGAGGAGCAAGAGGTCGCCAACGCAGCTGTGTCACGGCCAGCTCCTCTGAGGGCAGGGTTAGCATGGCAGAGATGTGGAAAAGTTTTGTCAACACGCCACAGCTAACTGCACCACCACCTGATACGGAACGTGTTAGCAGGAGACAACATTTCACTAACATGGTGGAACAGTACCTGTGCACACCCCTCCACGTACTGACTGATGGTTCGGCCCCATTCAACTTCTGGGTCTCCAAATTGTCCACGTGGCCAGAGCTAGCCTTTTATGCCTTGGAGGTGCTGGCCTGCCCGGCGGCCAGCGTTTTGTCTGAACGTGTATTCAGCACGGCAGGGGGCGTCATTACAGACAAACGCAGCCGCCTGTCTACAGCCAATGTGGACAAGCTGACGTTCATAAAAATGAACCAGGCATGGATCCCACAGGACCTGTCATTCCCTTGTGCAGATTAGATATTAATTACCTCCCCTTAACAATATATTATTCTACTCCAGGGCACTTCCTCATTCAATACTATTTTTAATTTCATTTTACCATTATATTGCGGGGCAACCCAAAGTTGAATGAACCTCTCCTCTGTCTGGGTGCCGGGGCCTAAATGTGTGACAGTGGCCTGTTCCAGTGGTGGGTGACGTGAAGCCTGATTCTCTGCTATGACATAAAGATAGATTCTGTGCTGACATAAGGCCAGATTCTCTGTTACGGGACCTCTCTCCTCTGCCTGGGTGCCTGGGCCTAAATGTGTGACAGTGGCCTGTTCCAGTGGTGGGTGACGTGAAGCCTGATTCTCTGCTATGACATGAAGACAGATTCTGTGCTGACATAAGGCCAGATTCTCTGTTACGGGACCTCTCTCCTCTGCCTGGGTGCCTGGGACTAAATGTGTGACAGTGGCCTGTTCCAGTGGTGGGTGACGTGAAGCCTGATTCTCTGCTATGACATGAAGAAAGATTCTGTGCTGACATAAGGCCAGATTCTCTGTCACGGGACCTCTCTCCTCTGCCTGGGTGCCTGGGCCTAAATGTGTGACAGTGGCCTGTTCCAGTGGTGGGTGACGTGAAGCCTGATTCTCTGCTATGACATGAAGACAGATTCTGTGCTGACATAAGGCCAGATTCTCTGTTACGGGACCTCTCTCCTCTGCCTGGGTGCCTGGGCCTAAATGTGTGACAGTGGCCTGTTCCTGTGGTGGGTGACGTGAAGCCTGATTCTCTGCTATGACATGAAGACTGATTCTGCGCTGACATAAGGCCAGATTCTCTGTTACGGGACCTCTCTCCTCTGCCTGGTGCCTGGGCCTAAATGTGTGACAGTGGCCTGTTCCAGTGGTGGGTGACGTGAAGCCTGATTCTCTGCTATGACATGAAGACAGATTCTGTGCTGACATAAGGCCAGATTCTCTGTTACCGGACCTCTCTCCTCTGTCTGGGTGTCGGGGCCTAAATATGTGACAGTGGCCTGTTCCAGTGGTGGGTGACATGAAGCCAGATTCTCTGCTATGGCATGCAGAGACTGATTCTTTGCTGACATGAAGCCAGATTCTTTGCTATGGCATGAAGAGACTGATTCTCTGCTGACGTGAAGCCAGATTCTCTGCTATGGGACCTCTGTCCAATTGATATTGGGTCATTTTTATTTTTTAATTTTTATTTTAATTAATTTCCCTATCCACATTTGTTTGCAGGGGATTTACCTACATGTTGCTGCCTTTTGCAGCCCTCTAGCTCTTTCCTGGGCTGTTTTACAGCCTTTTTTAGTGCCCAAAAGTTCGGGTCCCTATTGACTTCAATGGGGTTCGGGTTCGGGACGAAGTTCGGGTCGGGTTCGGATCCCGAACCCAAACATTTCCGGGAAGTTCGGCCGAACTTCTCGAACCCAAACATCCAGGTGTTCGCTCAACTCTACTGTGGAACTGTTTTGGGCAGGAAAGCCATGCTTGCGGTCGGCTAAATGTGACTTCCATGGAATTCGGGGACCCCTGCTCGGATCTGAGTGATTTTTGGATATGTTGTTCACCCAGATCAGAGCTATCCATGAATGTATACATTATGGGGATATGTGGGGTTTTGAGGTGTTTTCTGTGTTTTGGGAAAAATGTGTGTTTGGTAATTGTATCACAGGCAGAGCCCAATGTGTTTTGGTAATTGTATTTTGTTAATTGCGTCACAGACAATGCCATTGTGTTTGTTGAATAGGGTTAGTTTTGTGTTTAAGGCTACTTTCACACCTGCGTTCAGGTGTCCGCTCGTGAGCTCCGTTTGAAGGGGCTCACAAGAGGCCCTGAACGCAGCCGTCCGGCCCTAATGCATTCTCAGTGGAGGCGGATCCGCTCAGAATGCATCCGTCCGCCAGCGTTCAGCCTCCGCTCAGTGAGCGGACACCTGAACGCTGCTTGCAGCGTTCGGGTGTCCGCCTGGCCGTGCGGAGGCGAGCGGATCCGTCCAGACTTACAATGGAAGTCAATGGGGACGGATCCGTTTGAAGATGACACTATATGGCTCAATTTTCAAACGGATCCGCCCCCATTGACTTTCAATGTAAAGTCTGGACGGATCCGCTCAGGCTACTTTCACACTTAGAAATTTTTCCAAGTTATAATGCAGACGCATCCGTTCTGAACGGATGCAAACGTCTGCATTATAGGAGCGGATCCGTCTGATGAAACATCAGACGGACCTGCTCCGAACGCTAGTGTGAAAGTAGCCTAAACTGTACAGGATTGGCTGCCATGTCATGTCCTCAGTATGTCATGTGCATATAAGTCAATGCTGTGTGTTCAATAAAGAGTTCCTGTTTTACATTCAACATAGAGCCTCGTCTCATGTGTGTGGGGATTGCTATACGTGTATACTGCCCTGGCTATTACTCCTAGCTCTTGTAAGAGCTGTTCCTGGTTCCTGTGGTGGTATCGTGTCGAGCGGAGTGCTTGGAGTCCTCGGGATGCACTGGGAGCATCCATCAACGGAGGTACGCAGTCAGGGTGTCAGGAGATCCTTTACAATAAGTTATTAGTGCAGACTGCAGGATTAAAATAAGCCCTGGCCGTTCATACACACACAGAGCTACCAGAGGTCTATTGCAGCACATAAGGCGACATCTCAGCAGAGTCAAAGAGGGACAGATGTAGCAGTTCTGAGAGTGTTTGCCTGCCAAAAGTTAAGCCAAAATCTGCTGAGGACCAAGATAAAGCTTGAAGATTGTTTCTTATGCAAGTTTGTTCAAGTAAATCTGTTAACTACTTCAATTCAAATCTAGACTCATTTGTTCTGCAAATCCCTCAACTATTCACCCTATTTGCAATGCTTCGGACTACAGCGCCTGGGGTTCCCGGATGTCCAGCTAGGAGCACCATGACAAGTGCACAGCCACAACACCTAAAGGAACACTATAGGCAGCCCTTACACCACTCTGGCATTCCTACACCTGGGATCCACTACCACCTGCTACATTGGGGGACTTAGTCCCTCGTTGCTTAAATGCAACTGGCGTCACTAAAAATTACATTTACCACATCTTAAAGGGACCCCCGGCCCATGCCACCAGTGTCATCTTTAAGAGGGTTTTCAGCTAATCAAATTGTCCTCTGCCAGTGTCCAAATAATCACTTTTGTCAAAATGAAGCAAGCCTGGATTGGGGAGAATTTTCACACTCCTCCGGCTTAGGCCTTATGCACACAACTGTAGTTATGGTCCGCATCCGAGCCGCAGTTGTTGTGGCTCGGATGCGGACCCATTCACTTCAATGGGCCGCAAAAGATGCGGACAGCACTCAGTGTGCTGTCCGCATCCTTTGCTCCGTTCTGAGGCCCCGCCAAAAAAATATAGCATGTCCTATTCTTGTCCGTTTTGCGGACAAGAATAGGCATATCTACAATGGGCCGCCCGTTCCGCATATTGCGTAAGGCACACAGGCGGCTTCCGTTTTTTGCGGATCCACGGTTTGCGGACCTCAAAAAACGGGCATGGTCGTGTGCATGAGGCCTTAGTCTGATGAATAGATCTTGCCACTGTTGCTGTTTGCCTGCCTCCATCATGCCACTGCTGCCACTTGACAACCATCATCTTCAATTAGGCTGCTGCCTCCATTATGCTAATGCAACCATCATGCCACTAATGAGACTTGCCTACCATCACGTTCTGTACAGCTGCTGACGCACCTCCATCATCCCACTAATGCGACTGCTTACCATCACGTTCTGTACAGCTGCTGCCGCCACCTCCATCATGCCACTAATGCGACCTGCCTACCATCACGTTCTGTACAGCTGCTTCCACCACCTCCATCATGCCACTAATGAGACTTGCTACCATCACGTCTGTACAGCTGGTGCCGCCACCTACATCATGCCACTAATGTGACCTGCTACCATCATGTACTGTACTGCTGCTCCTCACTGCTAATCCCTACTGCCATCACCATTAATGCAAAGCATCTGCCACCACTATCACTACTACTCCACTATTGATACTACTACCCATAGTAAGCCTTGTATGTTCCCATGCTATGCTGCTTATGCTGCTGCTACTATTGCAGCCATATGCCAGTATATCCAGTACTGTAACCATTATACATCCACACTGCACTGCTGCTGCTCCCAATTAAAAGGGAGAATTTTTTTAGGCTCATTCACAACAAGCCACTTTTTCTTCTGACAATCAACACTTGTGTGTTTCATACAGGCAGGCATTCCAACCCTTTCAAGGCATAATTTTTGGATGATTGTTGTCCCAACAAGCCACTTCCTTTTTTTTTTTTTTTTAACCCATAACACTGTATGTGTTTAAACATAATCTGCCCCAATAATGGAAAATTTTTGGAAGCTTTGGAATATGAAAATCTTTATACATGTGCCACCGCAGTAACCCCTGCTCGATCTGGGTGATTTTTGGATATGTGTTCACCCAGATCAGAGCCATCCATGGATGTATACATTATGGGGATATGTGGGGTTTTGAGGTGCTTTCTGTGTTTTGGGAAAAATGTGTGTTTTCTGCCTGTGAGTGATTAAGTTAGCCCATTATGTTTGGTAATTGTATCACAGGCAGAGCCCAATGTGTTTTGGTAATTGTATTTGTTAATTGCGTCACAGACAATGCCATTTGTGTTTGTTGACTAGGGTTAGTTTTGTGTTTAAACTGTACAGGATGGCTGCTATGTCATGTCTTCAGTATGTCATGTGCATATAAGTCAATGCTGTGTGTTCAATAAAGAGTTCCTGTTTTACATTCAACATAGAGCCTCGTCTCATGTGTGTGGGGATTGCTATACGTGTATACTGCCCTGGCTAAACGGACAGTTTTTTCCCTGCCTTAGTAATCTACTCACCATACAAAAGAGCGGACCGAACTGAGACCATCGATGCTGTAACACGTGGGACGCCACGCCAAGCACGAGTGATCGGTCACTCCACCGCTTCAGAACAGTGAGTAGTGTGTCTACACACAGCAATGTTTAACAGCAGACCAATCTGGTATTTGCTGTGAAGACAACTAACAATAAGAAAAAGACTGTATACACACTTGCAAATTATTGGTCACAGTCGGAGCTTATACATCAAATATCAGCAGAGACATTGCGCATCAAACCCTGCGCATCAGAATTTGCATTAAAGACTGTATACAAGGATAGACAGTCACGATCCTCCACTGCAAAGCAATCACTAGTTTGTGATTTTGCTATACATTCTGACACATATTTAGCAACAAGTCCCTACAGATGGTTATATATTTTTATGTTTTTAAGTAAATGTATTTTTAATGTGAACATATTGAGGTACCTCACTCGTTTATTTTTGATGCTAATAAATAGTTTTATAAATGTATTGGCTGCAGTTCCATGTGATTTTTAGATGTAGGTGTGCCCCTCTCATCTATTCAGTTAAATATTGAGTTTTGTTTAGCTGTTAACCCTTGCCTTGTTACTGGAAAAATGGATCAAATGCAAAATCTGCAAAAAGTGAAAATCTGAAATTTCATCTACATTTTCCTTTAATTCTTGTGGAACACCTAACGGGTTACCAAAGTTTAAAAGTCACTTTTGAATACCTTGGTGGGTGTATTTTCCAAAATGTGGTCACTTTTTTGGAGTTTCTACTCTAAGGGTGCATCAGGGGGTCTTCAAATGTGGCATGGCAACTTAAAATTATCCCAGTGAAATCTGCCTTCCAAAACTATATGGCGCTCCTTTCCTTCTGCGCCCTACCGTGTGCCCGTATAGCAGTTTATGACCACATATGGGGTGTTTATAAAAACGACAGAATCAGAGTAATACATATTGAGTTTTGTTTGGCTGTTAGCCCTTGCTTTGTTAGCGGGAAAAAAAAAATTTAAATGGAAAAGTGAAATTCTAAAATTTCGTCTACAATTTTCTTTAATTCTTGTGGAAACACCTAAAGGGTTAACAAAGTTTGTAAAATTTGTTTTGAATACCTTGAGGGGTGTAGTTTCCAAAATGGGGGCACTTTTTTGGAGTTTCTACTCTAGGGGTGCATCAGGGGGTCTTCAAATGTGACATAGCAACTTAAAATTATCCCAGTGAAATCTGCCTTCCAAAAACCATATGGTGTTCCTTTCCTTCTGCGCCCTGCCGTGTGCCCATACAGCAGTTTATGACCACAAACTACAGAATCAGGGCAATAATATTGAGTTTTGTTTGGCTGTTAACCCTTGCTTTGTACTGGAATTAAAAAGGAAAATCTGCCAAAAGGTGAAATTCTGAAATTTCATCTACGTTTTCCTTTAATTCTTGCGGAACACCTATAGGGTGAACACATTTTATAAAATCAGTTTTGAATACCTTGAGGGGTGTAGTTTCTAAAATGGGGCCAGTTATAGGTGGTTTCTGTAACGGATCTCCTGGCACCCCGACCGGGTACCTCCGTTGATAGATGCTCCTAGTGCTTCCGAGGACTCCAAGCACTCCGCTCTACACCAAAACCACCACAGGAACAAGGAACAGGAACAGCTCTTACAAGAGCTAGTAGTTATAGCCAGGGGAGTATAGAAAATCTTCAGCGTATAGCAATCCCAGTGTCGATCAGTTACCCAAACACCAGCCTCTACATAATGAAGGGTAAAACAGGAACTCTTTATTGAACACACAGCATTGACTTATATACACATTTTACAACAGGGGTACCACCCCCGTGGACCTGGTTGGGAACTGAGGACATGACCTAGCATCCAATCCTGTACAGTTTTAAACACAAAAACTAACCCTATTCAACAAACACAGTGACATTGTCTGTGACGCAATTAACAAACACACTGGGCATTGTCTTTGATGCAATCAACAAAGAGCATGCAAACAGACATCTTCACTCCCTCCATAATGAATGAATGGGAAGAGGAGGACACATGTGATGGGATTATCTCCTGAGTGTATCATATGGTGATCTACTCATCTACGAGTGAGTCAGCTGCTATTATCTTAATCCCATCACTAACACAATCAGTAGGAGTCTCAGTGCAGAGTTCACCCTTTTTGTGTTGCTGAATCCACACCGTGCCTTTTTAATGGGCAATAGGAAACATGTGGCATATAAATTACACACATAAATCAGGGTTTATAGTTCCTTGTAACCCCAAAGGTCTTAGGGGGTCTCCATAGTTCTCGGTCCATAGTCTGTAGGAAGGAGGCTGGCCCTCAGGCTTCTCCAGCAGCCCCAGTGACGGTTCAGTCCATCACAGTTTCTATTATGTAAGCCCCACAAAGTGACTTCAGACCTGAACAGGTCCTAAAAATTGGGTTTTGGAAGATTTTCTTCTAAACTTCTAAGCCTTCTAACATCCCAAAAAAAGAAATGTCATTTACAAAATGATCCAAACATGAAGTAGACATATGGGAAATGTAAGTAATAACTATTTTAGGAAGTATCACTATCTGTTTTAAAAGCCGAGAAATAGAAATTTAGAAAATTGTGAATTGTTCCAAATTTTTTGTAAATTTGGCATTTTTCATAATAAAAATGAAATATTTGACTCAAATTTATCAGTGTCATAAAGTACAATATGTGATGAGAAAACATTCTCAGACTGGCTTGGATAAGTAAAAGTGTTTTAAAGTTATCACCACATAAAGTGACACATGTCAGATTTGTAAAAAATGGTCTGGTCCTTAAGGTTAAAAATGGCAGGGTCCTGAAGGGGTTAAACACGCTGTATGTTACCGCGTAAAACGTCTCACTCAGACATCACTTACTATTGCTGTCATTGTGTTCAAGACATTGCGGAGGGGGCAGGGAAAATTTATAAAAAATAAATGAAAAGAGATAACAAGTTATCCTAAAAATTAGTCCTAGGAATCTAGATGGGGTTATATACCAACTTTCAGCTCAACTTCGCGTTTGGCCTTAACGATTTGGCTCTGAACCGAACTTTAAAAAAATGCGGTGAACTGGACCCGAAACATATCTAGAGTGTTTGCCATCTCTAAGGTCTGTTGCACATGACCGTATGGCTTTTTCAGTGTTTTGGGTTCCGCAAAACACGGATCCGCAAAAAAATACGGATGACATCCGCGTGCATTCCGTTTTTTGCGCAACTGAACATCTGGCCCTAATAGAACAGTACTATCCTTGCCCATTATACGGACAATAATAGGACATGTTCTATCTTTGAACAGAACGGAAAAACGGAAACAGAATGCATACGGAGTACATTCCGTTTTTTTTGCAGACCCATTGAAATGAATGGTTCCGTATACGGTCCGTACGGAATGCAAAAAACGGAAAGTAAACGGAAAAGAAAGCATTTGTGTGCAAGAGGCCTAATGCAGATGAAAAGGGTGCAGTGCGGGCCGTAGCAGGAACTACATTGATATATGGACAATACAGGTCTGTATATGTAATCAATATATTTATTTTCTGGGACTGTTGTTGTGAGACAGAGCATGTGTGTTAGCTTTATTATGGTGCTTATTGTCCACTTTGGCTTGAATGGCGCAGCATATGAAAAAAATGTTTCTGTCATGTTACTGAAGTGGCTACTGCTGCTGCTTGAGGTAGCCGGGATGGCAGGAGATGATTGACAATGTGGGGGTGGAGAGAGGCTTCATGGTCAGACACTGGGGCTGTAGGCGTCTGCTCGCTGAAAGCTGTAGCAAGATGTGTACACTGTGTATCCTGGTAATACTTGGCTGCTGTTTTAGCAACAGGAAAACATTCCCTTATTTTGTTTTGATAGGAAAAGTTTTAAAAGTATGGCTATTCAGTAATCATCAAATTGCTTGATGGTAAACACAAGTAAGGAAAAGTCTGCCTGAGGATTTAGTTCTTTCTGGCTCAGTCCCCCACTGAGATGATTGGTCATCATGGCCAGTGTCTTCGTCATCACAATCATCAGCCTCATCCTCCTGCACATCTACTCCTCATTTTTGGGACTTTCTCAGTGTAGGTCCCCAATATATGCAGGGTGGCCAGTAGAGATGAGGCAATCAATTTGACGAAGTGGGGGGGGAGAGCCTGACCGCACTGCTGAATGGACGCCTGAGTTAGAGCTCCGCGTCAGAACTGGCTATATAACCCCTTCACATGCTCCTCACCTGACCCATCATGGAAAAGTCGGCAAAGAGAAGCACAGAGACCTAGTGGAGATCACCCCAGCCCGCTCAAAGCAGCCGGACATGGACAAATTCCTGACAAAGAACCCACGACCCACACTCCCAGCGGGGCCAAGATGGCGCCGAGTACCACTCACCACTCGGACGCGGAGGACCTCTCAGAAAGGGGCAGCATCTCCGACGCTTCGGAACATAGGAAACCAAGAAAGATCTACCTATTACCAAATCTATTCTCCAAGATGTATTAGAATCAGCACTTTCGCCACTGAAAAGGGACCTAGCTGACATAAAAGAAGACCTGTGTCACCTGGGACATAGAGTGGTCAAACTCGGAAAATACTCAGGAAACCATACTGTCCTTTGGTGAGAAGACTGACGAGGCTTTAAACGCACACAAGGCGCTCCTGAATGAGGCCCTCCCAAACTAGAGGACAAGAAAATCGCAGACGGCGCAATTGAGGATCCACGGCCTAACTGAGTTGGTTGCTCCAGAGGCGCTTCTGCAAGAAGCCAGAGATTGTTTGTCTCACTTCTAGGGCTGAGAGGGCAGCCCAAATAGTAATCGAAAGAATCCATAGGGCACTACGTCAAAGCCCAAAGCGAACGAGTCGCCGTGAAACACGGTATGTGGCTTTTGAGTTACGTCGACACGGCAGAGCTATTAAAAGTAGCAGGGAAGCACCATACTTCAAATATGAAAATGCAGACATATGTTTTTTTCATGACCCTAGCTCCCTCTACCTTGGCTAAACGCCGAATCCTCTGGGCCTCTCCTGGAAGCTCTTAAAACCTCAGGGACACCATTCCGCTGGCTGTACCCTTCGGCCTGCCGTCTTAAAAAAATGGGAAGCAAATTACTTTCAGGCATCCCAGGATCTGAAAGCAGCATGGGACCCTTTGGGAATACCTCCTATTGAAATCCTTCATGGATGCCGGCGGATCAAGGAGACTCGCTCCCCGACCTCCCTCCCCGAGACATGGAAGCTGGTTTCGCGCGGGAAGTCAGGCAAAGCTAAGAGGGGCCGTATGTCTAAGCTTGTAACCTGGAGGTTTAAACTTCAATATCACATGTTATTTCTCCCTTGAGTGTAGCCTGAGCCCGCAGATGGGTGGACCTTGTCCCTAATGGGATGCTAAATCTATGCACCACGAATCGATCCACCAAGCCCCAGAGACACATTCACCGATCCACTGAAACAGTACAATCTGGACTTCCCTGATGTTGTGGAAACCTCAGACTGCACTATGAGTCCATCACTACTGCAGCACTTTCTAGATGGACTTTTATCTCCACTCTTATCTCAATAAGTTTTTCTTTAGGACTCATATGCCGAAATTCTTACTATTATGTTGTTTTATTATAGCTAGTTTACTATGTTTTCTTTCCCATAGCAGGGGTTTAGCTAGTATCTCACCTGTACTGGTTTACCCTCCACCCTAAAGGCCTATCACAGACCTTTAGTTGCTCTTTATGGGCCCCCTCTGGAGAGTCCCCCCGCGACTGACACCCGCGTGGGAACCTTACCCTACTCCAGGTGCCTTATAGAGCAGTTGTTATATTTAACCCTGTGCTAGGATCACACACATTTTGAGTTTTACTGTACTGACCCTCCTCTAACATACCTCTCTCCCTTTTACCCGACTGCACTGTTCTCTCACTCTCCCAATTTGGAATTCTGCCCTATTATGGGTATATATTGTAGTATTGTCTCTGATGTGAGAGGTCTGAATGAGTTACGAAAGCGATCCCAGGGGTTCAAGCTACTACCGTACACAAAGATAAGGTCTCAATTGCCTTCTTTCAAGAAACCACTTCAAAACGGGTAAAGTACAAAATTACCTCCTAGACAATTCTCCAATGATTCACCAGCACACACTCATTTCCAGCAGAGGACTCAGTATTGCTGTTCATAAGCAACTACCGTTCCAGCATACTGCCACCATTGCTGATCCAGATGGCCAATACTTATTGGTCAAAGGAGTTATTGCAGGGTCAATGGTTTACTCTAGCGAACTTTGTGCTCCTAATAAGGACAAATACAGTGGCTCGTTCGGACCTCAAACTATCATACTCTGTTGAAGGAGGGATTGTTATCCTGGGGGTGACTATTCCCATGAACCCAACTTAGATACCTCCTCTAAACGCACATTACACTGCGTGCAGAATTATTAGGCAAATGAGTATTTTGACCACATCATCCTCTTTATGCATGTTGTCTTACTCCAACTGTATAGGCTCGTAAAGCCTCCTACCTATTAAGCATATTAAGTGATGTGCATCTCTGTAATGAGAAGGGGTGTGGTCTAATGACATCAACACCCTATATCAGGTGTGCATAATTATTAGGCAACCTTCCTTTCCTTTGGCAAATGGGTCAAAGAAGGACTTGACAGGCTCAGAAAAGTCAAAAATAGTGAGTTATCTTGCAGAGGGATGCAGCACTCTTAAAATTGCCAAGCTTTTGAAGCGTGATCATCGAACAATCAAGCGTTTCATTCAAAATAGTCAAACAGGGTCGCTAGAAGCGTGTGGAAAAACGAAGGCGCAAAATAACTGCCCATGAACTGAGAAAAGTCAAGCGTGCAGCTGCCAAGATGCCACTTGCCACCAGTTTGGCCATATTTCAGTGCTGCAACATCCTGGAGTGCCCAAAAGCACAAGGTGTGCAATACTCAGAGACATGGCCAAGGTAAGAAGGCTGAAAGACGACCACCACTGAACAAGACACACAAGCTGAAACGTCAAGACTGATTTTTCTAGGTTTTATGGACTGATGAAATGAGAGTGATCTTGATGGGCCAGATGGATGGGCCCGTGGCTGGATTGGTAAAGGGCAGAGAGCTCCAGTCCGACTCAGACGCCAGCAAGGTGGAGGTGGAGTACTGGTTTGGGCTGGTATCATCAAAGATGAGCTTGTTGGGGCCTTTTCGGGTTGAGGATGGAGTCAAGCTCAACTCCCAGTCCTACTGCCAGTTTTTGGAAGACACCTTCTTCAAGCAGTGCAGTACAGGAAGAAGTCTGCATCCTTCAAGAAAAACATGATTTTCATGCAGGACAATGCTCCATCACACGCGTCCAAGTACTCCACAGCGTGGCTGGCAAGAAAGGGTATAAAAGAAGAAAATCTAATGACATGGCCTCCTTGTTCACCTGATCTGAACCCCATTGAGAACCTGTGGTCCATCATCAAATGTGAGATTTACAAGGAGGGAAAACAGTACACCTCTCTGAAACAGTGTCTGGGAGGCTGTGGTTGCTGCTGGCACGCAATGTTGATGTGTGAACAGATCAAAACACTGACAGAATCCATGGATGGCAGGCTTTTGAGTGTCCTTTGCAAAGAAAGGTGGCTATATTGGTCACTGATTTGTTTTTGTTTTGGTTTTGAATGTCAGAAATGTATATTTATGAATGTTGAGATGTTATATTGGTTTCACTGGTAAAAATAAATAATTGAAATGGGTATATATTTGTTTTTTGTTAAGTTGCCTAATAATTATGTACAGTAATAGTCACCTGCACACACAGATATCCCCCTAAAATAGCTAAAACTAAAAACAAACTAAAAACTACTTCCAAAAATATTCAGCTTTGATATTAATGAGTTTTTTGGGTTCATTGAGAACATGGTTGTTGTTCAATAATAAAATTAATCCTCAAAAATACAACTTGCCTAATAATTCTTGCACTCCCTGTATATCTGCCATAAACAGCTGGGACGGCTCCGGGAGGTTTTGAAGGCCTTGGGGAGTTACGGATGTCTGGCGTTTTCTCAATCCCTCTTGCAGAGATTGCACATATTTCTCCCCACGTAAATTCCTCTTTCCATAGGCTAGATTACCTGTTATTTTCCTCTGCGCACATTGCACTAGCCATGAAAGCCAATATCAGTAATATCACTCTGTCTGATCATGCCCCAATCTTTCTCCACATTTTTCTGAGAGACCTGCCCCAGAGGGAGTGGAATTTGCGCTTGAATGACACATTAATAGTCAAACCCCCTCAACATCTCCCAACTTAAAACCTCTTTTGAGGAGTATTTTAACCTAAACACTGCTGATCAGACCTCCCCAGCTATCTGGTGGAAATACATAAATCAGTGATCAGGGGTGAACTCATCGCTCTAGGTTCCAGGCATTTAAATAAGTGCTCATTAGCACTTGACTCCCTATTATCCCAGATATCTAAGTTAGAAATTTCACATAAACAGACCAAAGCAAGAGCTTGTGCTCAAGATCTTTTAAAGCTACGGATGGAGTAGAGTTAACACTCCTGTTTTCGGAGATTTCTGAGTTGTGTTATCTAATCTAAGCAACACCTTCAATTGCTTTTCAATGGCTTTTGTCTCAAGATAACGTGATGAGTTAAGAAATTTGAGTTAAGAGCTGGAGTGCTACCCTGCTACATCTGTACAAACCGAGTTAAAACATGTCCTCAATATCTCCTCTGCAAAAACACTCCTTTGATCACTTCTATTAAAGATACCAAAGGCATTATGCAGAAAACCACCCCAGACATAGCTAAGCCTTTCAAAACTTTTATGCCAAACCTAATACAACTTAACTACACCCTCCCTCTTACCACCGAAAACCAGTCCACGGCCACATCGGCTTTTCTCTAATCTCTCAAATTGCCTACCTATCCGTATTTCAAATAGACCAAATGTTATCTCCTCTCACTGAAAACGAAAATAAGCGAGGTACTAACATCTATCCCATCCGGTAAGAGTCCTGGGCAGACGGGTTCACTATCCAATACTACAAAACCTTCAGAGAAACCCTCATCCCTCACTTCAAAACTCTCTGTGATTCTCTTTTCAAAGGGGGCACCCCTACCACCCAAACCTTTAGAAGCCCATATCACAATATTTTACAAAGACAAGAAAGACCCATTTTGATTGTGGAAGCTTACGCCCAATAGCCATTTTAAACACGGATGTCAAATGGTGGGCGAAAATACTAGCTCAATGTCTCCAAGCAATTCTTCCCACTATTATTGATCAGGAACAAGTTGGGTTTATCTCTGGCAGACAGGGTAACGAAAATACAATAGCCTTCTCAGACTTATGACCTGTGCACAAAAAAAACTTACCCCCCTAGTCCTTCTTAGCACTGACGCTGAGAAGGCGTTCAACAGGGTTAGCTGGCATTATATGTCGGCTGCACTGTCAAGCTTGGTATACCCAAACAGTTCATACATGCTATCCTTACTCCATACTCAGCTCCCACTGCAAGAGTCAAAGTCAACGGAACTTTTTCCCCCCCTTTCCATATCCTAACCTGGCACGCAACAGGGCTGCCCACTAATCACCAGCCCTGGTTTTCATAGTAATGAAGACACTGCTGTGCCGTCTCAGACAAGACCCTTTGATGCAGGGATTGCAGGTAGGGGCGGATACGCATTTAACTGCTGCTTTGGCTGATGATCTCCTTATCATGACTTCTAATCCACTGACATCCTACCCAAGATTTCTGTCCATTGTAATGACTTTGGAACCATATCTAATTTCAAAATAAACTATAGTAAATCATTGGCGCTAAATGTATCATGCCCATCCTTTACTGTTTACTCACTGAAACGGAAACTCCTTTCACCTGGGCGTCTAAGAGTGTTCAGTACCTGGGAGTTCTTATTCAGGCTAATCTAACAGAGCTATTCACTACCTAACTACGTCCCACTTCTGCAGTCTGTAAGAGCACAACTCAAATCCCTAAAAATACCTTTCATTTCATGGATAGTTAGAAAGAACTTCTTAAAAACCTATATATCTACAAAATTTAGTAATTTTGCTACAGGCCGTTCTATATGGTATTTTCATGATATCTGGCAAACTTTTTTCCCACTTCCTTTGGGGAGGGAAATCCTCCAGAATAGCCTATTCTATTCTGACAAGAGAAAAGAGATTTGGTGGCTTTGGATTACCAGACACACATTTATACTACAAGGCCAGTGCAAGTGAGCAGAGGCTTAACTTTACTTTCACCTCTTTCCCCAAACCTATGCTCGAACCTAGAAAGACACCTCTTAACATCTAAGGAGAGATTGATACTCTGGAAATTCGACCGTCCCTTCACAAAGACATACCCTCTTCCTCGTTGATGAGGAGTCTGCTTGATATGTGGTCTAAGGCTTTACAAAACTCAGGAACCTCAGTTCCCTTATCCCAACACCCCCTTGGACTGATTGCAATCCCAAATACATTCTAGTGTAGAAGAGCCATTGGGGGTTTGGCCTCTTTTGGCAAACCACCATCTGCATGAGATATCTTAACTAGAGTTGAGCGAACACCTAGATGTTCGGGTTCGAAAAGTTCGGCCGAACTTCCCGGAAATGTTCGGGTTCGGGATCCGAACCCGATCCGAACTACGTCCCGAACCCGAACCCCATTGAAGTCAATGGGGACCCGAACTTTTTCGGCCACTTAAAAAGGCTGTAAAAACAGTCCAGGAAAGAGCTAGAGGGCTGCAAAAGTCAGCAACATGTAGGTTAAATCCCCTGCAAACAAATGTGGATAGGGAAATGAATAAAAAATAAAAATAAAAAAAATAACCAATATCATTTGGACAAGGGTCCCATAGCAGAAAATCGGGCTTCACGTCAGCAGAGAATCAGTCTCTTCATGCCATAGCAGAGAATCTGGCTTCATGTCAGCAGAGGATCAGTCTCTTCATGCCATAGCAGAGAATCTGGCTTCATGTCAGCAGAGAATCAGTCTTCATGTCATAGCAGAGAATCAGGCTTCACGTCACCCACCACTGGAACAGGCCACTGTCACATATTTAGGCCCAGGCACCCAGGCAGAGGAGAGAGGTCCCATAACAGAGAATCAGGCTTCACGTCACCCACCACTGGAACAGGCCACTGTCAAATATTTAGGCCCCGGCACCCAGACAGAGGAGAGAGGCCCCCGTAACAGAGAATCTGGCTTCATGTCAGCACAGAATCAGTCTTCATGTCATAGCAGAGAATCAGGCTTCACGTCACCCACCACTGGAAGAGGCCACCTGTCACATATTTAGGCCCAGGCACCCAGGCAGAGGAGAGAGGTCCCGTAACAGAGAATCTGGCTTTCATGTCAGCACAGAATCAGTCTTCATGTCATAGCAGAGAATCAGGCTTCACGTACACCCACCACTGGAACAGGCCACTGTCACATATTTAGGCCCAGGCACCCAGGCAGAGGAGAGAGGTCCGTAACAGAGATTCAGGCTTCATGTCAGCAGAGAATCAGTCTTCATGTCATACCAGAGAATCAGGCCTTCACGTCACCCCACCACTGGAACAGGCCAACTGGTCACATATTAGGCCACCAGGCAACCCAGGCAGAGGAGAGAGGTCCCGTAACAGAGATTCAGAGCTTCATGTCAGCAGAGAATCAGTCTTCATGTCATAGCAGAGAATCAGGCTTCACGTTCACCCACCACTGGAACAGGCCACTGTCACATATTTGGCCCCGGGCACCCAGACAGAGGAGAGAGGTCCCGTAACAGAGAATCTGGCTTCATGTCAGAAGAGAATCAGTCTTTCATGTCATAGCAGAGAATCAGGCTTCAAGTCACCCCACCACTGGAACAGGCCACTGTTCACATATTTAGGCCCAGTCACCCAGGCAGAGGAGAGAGGTCCCGTAACAGTGATTCAGGCTTCATGTCAGCAGAGAATTAGTCTTCATGTCATAGCAGAGAATCAGGCTTCACGTCACCCACCACTGGAACAGGCCACTGTCACATATTTAGGCCCAGGCACCCAGGCAGAGGAGAGAGGTCCCATAACAGAGATTCAGGCTTCATGTCAGCAGAGAATCAGTCTTCATAGCAGAGAATCAGGCTTCACGTCACCCACCACTGGAACAGGCCACTGTCACATATTTAGGCCCCGGCACTCAGACAGAGGAGAGAGGTCCCGTAACAGAGAATCTGGCTTCATGTCAGCAGAGAATCAGTCTTCATGTCATAGCAGAGAATCAGGCTTCACGTCACCCACCACTGGAACAGGCCACTGTCACATATTTAGGCCCAGGCACCCAGGCAGAGGAGAGAGGTCCCATAACAGAGATTCAGGCTTCATGTCAGCAGAGAATCAGTCTTCATGTCATAGCAGAGAATCAGGCTTCACATCACCCACCACTGGAACAGGTTACTGTCACATATTTAGGCCCAGGCAGAGGAGAGAGGTCCCGTAACAGAGATTCAGGCTTCATGTCAGCAGAGAATCAGTCTTCATGTCATAGCAGAGAATCAGGCTTCACGTCACCCACCACTGGAACAGGCCACTGTCACATATTTAGGCCCCGGCACCCAGACAGAGGAGAGAGGTCCCGTAACAGAGAATCTGGCTTCATGTCAGCAGAGAATCAGTCTTCATCTCATAGCAGAGAATCAGGCTTCACGTCACCCACCACTGGAACAGGCCACTGTCACATATTTAGGCCCAGGCACCCAGGCAGAGGAGAGAGATCCCATAACAGAGATTCAGGCTTCATGTCAGCAGAGAATCAGTCTTCATGTCATAGCAGAGAATCAGGCTTCACGTCACCCACCACTGGAACAGGCCACTGTCACATATTTAGGCCCAGGCACCCAGGCAGAGGAGAGAGGTCCCATAACAGAGATTCAGGCTTCATGTCAGCAGAGAATCAGTCTTCATGTCATAGCAGAGAATCAGGCTTCACGTCACCCACCACTGGAACAGGCCACTGTCACATATTTAGGCCCAGGCACCCAGACAGAGGAGAGAGGTCCCGTAACAGAGAATCTGGCTTCATGTCAGCAGAGAATCAGTCTTCATGTCATAGCAGAGAATCAGGCTTCACGTCACCCACCACTGGAACAGGCCACTGTCACATATTTAGGCCCAGGCACCCAGGCAGAGGAGAGAGGTCCCATAACAGAGATTCAGGCTTCATGTCAGCAGAGAATCAGTCTTCATGTCATAGCAGAGAATCAGGCTTCACGTCACCCACCACTGGAACAGGCCACTGTCACATATTTAGGCCCAGGCACCCAGGCAGAGGAGAGAGGTCCCATAACAGAGATTCAGGCTTCATGTCAGCAGAGAATCAGTCTTCATGTCATAGCAGAGAATCAGGCTTCACGTCACCCACCACTGGAACAGGCCACTGTCACATATTTAGGCCCAGGCACCCAGGCAGAGGAGAGAGGTCCCATAACAGAGATTCAGGCTTCATGTCAGCAGAGAATCAGTCTTCATGTCATAGCAGAGAATCAGGCTTCACGTCACCCACCACTGGAACAGGCCACTGTCACATATTTAGGCCCAGGCACCCAGGCAGAGGAGAGAGGTCCCGTAACAGAGATTCAGGCT
>NC_053389.1:80946748-80971791 GCF_905171765.1 Bufo bufo
CTCTTGTCCAGAATAGTCGACTGGCTTAGACCCTCCAACCCCAAATCGTGGGTCGCGATGGAACAGGAACTTCTAAACAAACCATTCCGATCGCTTCTACTGGGAAATAGTAGTCTAACTAATATCCCATCCTCGCCATGCCTAATTATTCAAGCTACTCTCAACGCGTGGAAATGGTTTCAATCCTCCCACTGCTCAATACCCTTCCCGTCCCCTCTCCTCCCGATTAAAGACATCCTAGAAACAGCCCTTCCTGCTGTGATCGAATGTACCCCACGAGACTTGAGAGAATCGACCACCTCTATCCTCTCATTCTTTGATCCCGAGGGTTCTCTACTCCCGATTAAGGAATTTCAAAAAGTATTTACTTCACGTCACCAGCACTTATCCTCCACTTCATATCTCCACTCCTTTATCTCTCAACACATATCGAAGAGTGACCTCTTTCGCCCTTTAGTATGGTCTGAATCACTCATTGCTAACCCTATCCCCCAGAGAAAACTTATCTCGCAACTATACAAAAAACGAAACACTCCATCCTTACTTATTAAACCAGCCTTCATTCGACACTGGGAGAGGGACCTAGGACAGGAATTTCCTATTCTAACACTGCCAGACATACTGTCTCCTCCACACAAATCATCTAGATGTGTCCGCATACAGGAAAACAGATATAAACTCTTAACCAGAGGGTATAAAACACCAGATATAACCTCATTGTACTCAGCAACAGCCTCGGACAGAATGGTGGAGAGTGCCTTGACAGTAGAGGAACCTTCATCCACATTTGGTGGATCGCCCTACCCTTAAATGCTTGGTGGAAAAGAAATCTTCCAGATCAGCAATTAAATATGTCATACTAAAGGTGCAGATTGTCCACCATGTAAGGCCCTACTTAACCTAGACGACAATGCCGTATCACATCCCCTTTCTTTCCTCTGTCATGCAATTGCTGATAGCCGCTCGCTTACTAATACCAAAATACTGGCTGTCCACTACCCCCTCACCCCATAGAACAATGGAAACTGCAAAGTTGACCAGGTTTATCGCTTTGAGGAACTTTCCTCATGGGAAGCCGCAACTCATCAAAAAATTTCCTGCGTCAAATGGCAAATAATGGAAGGAACTTTAGACACCCAAGCTAGCATCTAGGGCTCACCCACCCTCCTTTCTAACGTAAAAAGATGCCTATACAGCAGGGGTACTCAACTAGTTTTATTAAAGGTCCACATACCTGGGTCTGCAGGTCAGGTGAAGGTCCGAGCTGAACGCCAACAGTAAAGATGCCATGCGATCATGTGATCCATGCGCGTGGGGTGCTCTGAAGTTATAGTGGAAGCGCCCCGGGTAAGTCTCAGATTAGTAATGGCCACATTAGTGGCCAGTAAGAATAATGCCCCCAGTAAGAATAATGTCCCCATTAGCTCCCCCAGTAAGAGTAATGCCCCCATTAGTGCCCCTCTTCTCTGCTTTTGCAAAAAAAAAAAATTAGCATTCACCTGGCTGCGGTGAACATTCGCTTCTGACTGCAAGCTCAGGACCGGTGCTCCAACGTGATGACGTCTTGTAGGTCCTGTCCTGAGCTTCTAGTCAGCAGGGGAGTGTTCTCCACAGCATGAGCAAATGGAGGTGGAGGTACCGTAATTTTATTAATTTTTTTACTAGCACAAGTAGCGGTGGAGGTAAAGGCTGTACTAATGGGCATTCCATGATGGAAGCGCTCATTAGTAAGGGTACTTTCACACTTGCAGCAGGATGGATCCAACAGGCTGCTCACCCTGTCAGATCCATCTTGCCACTACTTCGCCGTGGCCGCTGCTCTGTGCCCATTGACTATAATGGGGATGGGGGCAGAGCTATGGCGCAGCACGGTGAGAGGCCGCCAGACTAAAAGTACTACATGTCCGACTTTTTCGTCTGGCGGCCTCACGCCGTGCACTGCCCATGCTTCGCCGTAGCTCCACTCCTGCTATAGTCAATGGGGAGTGGCAGTCTGGCGAAATAGCGGCAGGAGACGGATCTGACAGGGTGAACAGCCTGTCGGATCCGTCCTGCCGCAAGTGTGAAAGTACCTTAACAGTCCTTACAGGAAAATTCTGGCACCGGCAAGGGAACTAAATACCAGCCTTGCTGGTGAACTACTGGCCGGGTGGCAACCCCAAGCCACAGAACAGACATATTATACAGTAGGTTTTGTTCCCGCATCCAATTACCATTATTGGGGGATTAGATGCAGACCCCTTAATTACAATTGGGCCACAAGAGATGCAGACAGCACACTGTGTGCTGGTCTGCATCTTTTTCCGCTCAATTGAAACTAAGGGGTCTGCATCCATGCCCCAGGTTACCTTTAATTTTAAGAAGATGGCCCAGGAGAGATGGGAACACGACACTGAATGGAGTCCTTTCCTGCAGTCAGTGACGTGTTCCCGCCCCCCTCTCTGTAGCCCTCTCCAAGGCCCCCCTTCCTTCCCAAATTTGACATTTATTTAATTGGTGGCAGTGGTGATGTCCCTTCCCTCTCCAGCAGCATGTAAGTGTCCTTGGAGCTTGAAGCTCCCTTACGTGCTGCCGCTGCTGCAGGGGAGGAGGGACCTGTGAGCGCACTGAGGGAGAAAGCTCCCTCCACGTGCAGGTGCCGGATGAAAGCGCTGGTTGCCTGTATGTGGAGGGAGCCATCTCTCACTGCGCCCCTGGGGCAGGAAGAAGTGTGCAGGTAAGCTCCTCCTCCTGCACGTACCAGAGTGTGCAGGAGAGGAGGTGCGCTACATGTGGAGGGAGCCCTGTCTCACTGCGCTCTGGGACAGGAGGAAGGTGCGCCGGTAAGCTCCTCCTCCTGCAATGGTACAGTGTGCAGGAGAGGAGGAGCGCTCTGAAGGATGGCCGGGGTCCAGACAACTGGCGGCCACGGTCCGTATTTGGACCGGGGTCCGCCAGTTGAGTACCCCTGCTATACAGGCTCAATATATCCAGCCAACCATTAGATACCTCGCCTCGTCTTTTATAAGGCTTATAACCAACACTATACTAACATATCATAGACCCGCTTACACTATTAGTCCGTCGACTTGGCCTCTTTTACCAAATGTATTGCGATTTAAATGTACTGTGAATGAAACAATGTCACCTGCCTTTTTCTTTTTGGAATGTTATACATCTTTGCATCCACTTACGTCATGCTAGGCGTATCAGATATTGTACATGTACCTTGTTACGTTACTATATTCAAATAAAAACTTATACTAATAAAAAATAAATTTTAAAAATTAGATGTGAAGGCCTGCTGGTGAGCGGACCCTGTAAAAAATTTGATGTGAGGGCCTTGCTGGTGACGCGGACCCTGTAAAAATTTAGATGTTAGGGCCTGCTGGTGAATGGACCCCTGTAAAAAATTAGATGTGAGGGCCTGCTGGTGAGAGGACCTGTAAAAAATTAGATGTGAGGGCCTGCTGGTGAGCGGACCCTGTAATGACATTTGGACGCTGCGCCAGGACAGGGAAGTGGATGTGTTCGCTGATGGTGCTTGCAAAGGTCCAGGTGCAGGGCGGGAGGCATCCGGGCCTGCATCTTGGACAGGGGATTGGCCAGTACGTAACACAGGGGAAGAGGAGGCAGTTGTGTGACCCACAGACACAGATTGTGGACCCAGGCCGCCTTCTACCTTTTACCACCCCACTGCCTCTTCAAGCCTGTTGCCGTGCTGCAGATCCCTCACTCTCTGTTCTGCGTTCCCTCCGCTCGGGCTTGTTGCCACCTTTCCCAGGTTGGGTCACTTCCTCACTATGATCATCCTCCTGATTTGTTGACCTAAACCACAACCTCAGTGATTGACAACTGTGTGTCATCCTCTTCCTCAACCTCTTGGGACAGTAATTGCGGTTGAGTCATTGGCAACTGTGTCTCATCATCATCCACCTCGTTACACACTAATTGATATTCCCCAGCGTCATGTTCTTGTGACTCTGATGCTCAAGAGGTTGGGAATCGGGGCACAAGATCTCAGATCCCTCTTGACGCGTGCTTGGTGAGAGGGCCAAATCAATTAATGGCGATGCAAAGAAGTCCTCGGAATATCCGAGTGTGGGATCACTTGTTTGGCCAGATTGTAAATGGTGGGAGGAAGAAGGATCTGGGTGAGGATTGTGTGGACCAGACTCCTGTCTACTGAGACCTAGACTTGGTGGAAGACAGGGTGGTACTTAACCGACTGGAAGCACTATCTGCTGTAATCCAACCGACCCACCTGCTCGCACTGGGCTGAATTCAAGAGTGGTGTCCTGCGCCGCCCTGCAAACTGAGGACATGAAGCTAGGTAATTTTGGATGACTGTTTTTCTTATGCTCTGGCAGCAGGCACAGTTTCACCATGCCTAGGTGCCACAGCCTCTGCGTGCACCATCAGCATCACGGCCATTTCCCCGTCCCTTATTGCTCGCCTTCTTCATATTAAATGTTATATGTTATAAGGGACCGATTATAGGCAAAGTGTGGATAAATTATAGGAAAATATATATTTGTTGTCAGTAATAATTTTTCCCAATATCTGGCCCTGACACACACGCGCTTGCAGCGCAGTGTTGTGCATTTCCATACGTATACAATATTATCTAATGACATTAGAATCAAAATGAATGCAAAATGAATAAGATCAGCCTGAACCAAATTCTATTCTGTGGCTGAAAAAAAAAAACAAGATGAGTTCATGCAAGTTCAGTTCATATAAAAAAATAATTGTGAACATAAACGGACATTGTATTTAAAAGTTATTTCTAAAGATATGAGACCATCTGTAAGGAGTAAGTCAACTCCCTAAGACATGTCTGTCTGGAGGGAACAAGGTTACTTGATAAGGACTCATATCCTTGAGGCACACCTGCTGTATGAGGTTCAATTTATATATTCATAATTATATTATATATATATCTCTGCATGGTATATTTAGTTTACACATATGTTAATCAATAATTCATATAATGTGTTATCTATGTGTAACAATGTATCGATTTATATATAGTAATACCATGTATTTACCATTTAGAAGGTATTGTAGAAGGTACAGAAACAAGTAAGTTTATGTTAATTGGATTTCAAAACAATAGTTATTCATGGATGTAGATAAGTGAAATGTACAAGTTCCGATGCCAAGCATCAAAGCCGCTATATAAAATTTTCATCAAGTCAACCTATATTTCAAAAAGATAGGAGAAGACAGTCAACTCCAACAAGTCCAGGATATAGGTAATTAAAAGTGTCAGGAAAAGGCCTTCCTCAATGATTTATTAAGAAAGGTCAAGGAGTTCATGTGAACATATTATTAGATATTTAATTTTAATACTTAAAAGTTTGTGATGTTCATCTACAGTACCCGCAGTGCCATCTGGAGGCAGATGGACAATATTATTTTATTTCATTATTTGTTCTATACCATATTAGGAGTTTGATATGACATCATGATGTTATTAGCATGCAAGTACACCCACCTTACCTGATTGGGAATCCCTAATCTAAAGGGGATGATTCTTAGATAAGGGGGGGGATAATTACTTGTGTGCGGAGTAGCATAGAGAGAGCTAGAGAAAAAGATCCATATATCCATTGATCCATCCATTCATTCAAAAAGAAAAACTTTACCAGAAGAAACTTGGATTATCCTTTTTGGATTACTAGGTGTCACGGGGTTCCGAAGGTGCACTCGGTCCCCCATTGCCCACAGAACTGTTGCTTAGCTTTTGGAATGAGGTTCTGGTTTTGACCTCATTCCCCAGGGCGGCTTTACTAGCTGGGTGGGCTCCTTGCTCCTAAGTCTGCCTTGAGCGCCGAGCTGATCACTCGGTGCTCGACTGGTTGGTCTGTCGGTCATGTGACGCTGGCCACGTCACATGACCCTCACTCCCCACTATAAATACAGGCAGCCTGCTGGCTACAGGTTGCCTGTTAATTTCTAGGTTCCTGGCTATTTGTTGGACTGCTGAATATTACCTGATCCTGTTCCTTGACCATCCTTTTGCCTGATCCTCCTGTACTGCGCATCTGTCCTGGTATTGTGACCTCGGCTCCCACCTGACTACTCTCTTAGGGACTTCTCTTGTACTTCTCTGCTCTCCTGGTATTTATGACCCCCGGCTTCTCCTGACAATTCTCTGCTTGCTCCATTTGTACTTTGCAGCTTTCCTGGTATTGACTCGGTCCGTTCACAGTCCTGTTGTTTGTCTGTCTGTCATCCCTGCACTTACTCCAAGTTAGGGATTGCCGTCCAGTTGTCCCCTGTCATTAGGACCTCGCGAGGCAAGTAGGCAGGGCCAGGGGTAAGGGTGGAACGCAGTGGTCACTTCCCTCCCCCCTGTGTGTGTGTGTGTACGCGACCGTTACAGATTAACAGGCCCAATAACCACTGTATTATGAATCCTCTGGTGACCCTGACTGACTATGTCTCTAATCTGACGCAGATGGTGCAGGAGTTAGGGGAAAAACTCAGCTCTTTTGAGTTAGGGCAAGGCTCTTCCACTCCTCAGGCCTCCAGTCCGCATTTTGAGCCCCAGATTAAGCTCCCAGAAACCTTTTCTGGAGACCGGGAGAAGTTTCTCTCTTTTAAGGAGAGTTGCAAACTTTACTTCCGTTTGCGCCCCGTGTCCTCTGGCCCCGAGAGTCAACGCGTGGGCATTATCATTTCCCGATTACAGGGTGATCCCCAGGACTGGGCGTTCTCTTTACCTGCTGGCCGCCAGTTGTTTATATCTGTGGAGGGGTTCTTTCAGGCCCTAGGTACCCTCTATGATGAACCAGACAGGGCTCTAGTAGCCGAGAACGGCTCTAAAGGCACTGGTTCAGGGCAATTTACCAGCGGAGGATTATTGCACCCAATTCAGAAGGTGGTGTGTCCCCCTCAGGATGGAACGAACCAGCCCTGAAGAGTCAGTTCAGGTCAGGTCTGTCTGATAAATTAATGGATCTTCTGGTCAGTTATCAATCTTCCAGAGACCTTAGAGGAGATGATGACCCTTGTTGTCCGACTTGACCGACGGGTTAGAGAGGACGACAGGAACAACAGTTCTCTTCCCAGATGGGTGGTCCAGCCAGAGGCCTATCCAAGAGACAATGCTGAGGTCTCCACCGAGGAACCCATGCAGGTTGGCATGACCCGAGGGATTCTTCGCCGCAGACGTGGAGAATGCTTTTACTGTGGAGATTCTGACCATTGGATCAACCAGTGTCCTAAGAAGGTCCTCTCTGTCAAGTCTCCTAAGGCAAGGCAACCTAAAGACCAGGTACACCCTGAATTTTCTAAAGTTAGCTTCGGTACCCATTACGATTTCTCTGGGAGTAGATAAATGGCCGGGTAAGGCCTTTATTGATTCTGGCTCAGCGGCTAGCTTTATTGACTCTGAGTATGCTGTAAGATTGGGGTATTCCTATGTTTGCCTTACCAACTCCTATCCATGTCATGGCTATTGATGCTACTCCTCTTATTGGTGGTACGGTGAGCTTATGTACCTCGGAGATTTCTCTAACCGTGGGTGTGTGTCACTCAGAGAGATGTTCGCTTCTAGTCCCTGGAGAACCTACCTGCTGAGGTGGTACTAGGGTTGCCTTGGCTCCGACTACATAACCCCACTATAGATTGGTCCAATGGGGAGTTGGTGAGATGGGGGCCTAAGTGTGACTCGTGCCTGTCCGTGGTACAGGCTGGGGTCTCAGTAAAGTCTGATACTTTACCCTCTGTTGTTAGAGAATATTCTGATGTATTCTCATCACCCACCCCGGAGGTTCTACCCCCCCCATAGACCTTATGATTGTACCATAGAGCTAGTAGAGGGGGCCAAGTTTCCTAAAGGACGAATTATAATCTTTCTATGCCGAACGCAAGGCCATGGAAGATTATATTAAGGAGAGCCTTGGTAAAGGGCATATTAGACCTTCTGTCTCTCCTATGGGGGCGGGGTTTTTCTTCGTTAAGAAAAAAGATGGTGGTCTAGGCCATGTATCGATTACCGGAGATTAAATAAAATCACTGTCCAGAATAGATACTCCCTCCCATTGATTCCGGATTTATTTAACCAGGTCCTGGGGGCAACCTGGTTTTCCAAAATGACCTGAAAGGGGCATACAATCTAATCCGAATGAAGGAGGGAGACGAATGGAATACGGCGTTCAATACTCCGGTAGGACACTTTGAATATCAGGTGATGCCTTTTGGACTCAGCAATGCCCCAGCTGTGTTCCAAAACTTCATGAATGACATTCTTAGGGAGTTCTTAGGTAAATTTGTTATTGTCTATCTTGACGACATTTTGATATTCTCTCCTGACTTCGAATCCCATGTGTCTCATGTTAGACAAGTATTAGAGGTGTTGAGGGAGAATCAGCTATCCGCTAAACAAGAGAAATGTGTCTTTGGTGTGCAGGAGATTCTGTTTCTAGGGCATGTTCTGACTCCTCACGCCTTCAAGATGGATCCTGGTAAGGTACTAGCAATTAAGGAATGGGTAAGACCTTCATCCTTAAAGGCCTTACAACGGTTCTTAGGTTTCGCCAATTACTATCGTAAATTTATTATGAATTTTTCCGTAATTGCTAAACCGTTGACCGACCTTACTAAGAAAGGGGCGGATTTGGAGAATTGGTCTACTGAGGCCATTTCTTCATTTGAAAAATTAAAAAAGGCATTCAGTAGCGCTCCCATTCTGATCCAGCCTGATCAGGAGAAACCTTTTATTGTGGAGGTGGATGCGTCCGAGGACGGCGCAGGAGCAGTCCTTTCACAAGGTCCTGCTAGCCTCACTAATCTGAGACCATGTGCCTTCTTCTCCAGGAAATTCTCTCCCACGGAGAGAAACTACGACATAGGGAATAGGGAGCTGCTGGCCATTAAATGGCATTTGAGGAGTGGAGGCATTTTCTGGAGGGGCAAGGCATTGTGTAACTGTTGTCACTGACCATAAAAACCTTATGTTTCTCGAGTCTGCTAAGAGGTTGAATCCCCGTCAAGCCAGATGGGCTCTGTTTTTTACTCGTTTTGATTTTTCCATCACGTTCAGGCCGGGAAGTAAAAATGTGAAGGCGGACGCATTATCTCGGAGCTTCCAGGCTTTTCAACCTACTGAAGTACCACCTGAATCCATCCTACCAGCAAATATCTTCTTAGCAGCTCTTACCCAGGATATCTCGGCTCGCATTAGGTCGGAACAACATCTGGCACCGGTATCCACCCCAACAGATAGTTGTTTGTTCCCGTACAATTTCGTCTCCAGCTGTTGGGTGAGTGTCACGATTCTGCCTTTTGTGGACATCCAGGTGTTGAGGGCACTAAGGATCTGGTTTCTAGATCTTATTGGTGGCCCACTCTAACTAGGGATGTCAAGTCCTATGTGTCAGCCTGTGAGGTTTGTGCCAGGTCCAAGACACCTAGGACTCGCCCTGCTGGTAACCTACGACCCCTACCCATTCCCAGTAGACCCTGGTCCCATATCTCGATGGACTTTATACTGACCTACCGCTGGCGGAGGGTAAGACTGTAGTGTGGGTAGTGGTGGATAGGTTTAGCAAGATGGTCCATTTCATTCCCTGTCTAAACTCCCGAATGCCAAAACCCTGGCGTCTATTTTTGTGAAAGAAATTGTTCGATTGCATGGTATCCCGGAAAATATTGTTTCGGACAGGGGTGTGCAGTTTGTGTCCAAATTCTGGAGGGCCTTCTGTCAAAGATGTAAAATTTCGTTGTCTTTTTCTTCCGCCTACCATCCTGAGAGTAATGGGCAGACTGAACGCCTTAATCAGTCTGTGGAACAATTCCTGAGGTTGTATGTTGCTGATGACCAGCAATTATGGGTCAAATTCCTTCCGTTGGCTGAATTTGCTCTGAATAACCGTGTCAATTCTTCTGCTGGGGTCTCCCCTTTCTTTTGTAACCATGGTTTTCATCCCCGTTTTCATTCTGGGTCGTCCGTCTCCTCCTCTAACCCTGAAGCTGATAAACTCTCCTCCGAACTGTGCACAGTTTGGGCCCGGGTTCAATCGAACCTAGAAAAGGCTCAATGTTCTCAAAAACTCAAGGCCGATAGGAGACGTTCAAGGGGGGTAAACTTTCAGGTTGGGGATAAAGTATGGTTGTCCTCCAAGAATCTATCTCTCAAGGTAACTTCTAAAAAATTTGCTCCTCGTTTTATTGGACCATATAAGATCACGGAAGTGATTAACCCGGTATCTTTTAGGTTGGAGCTGCCTGAGTCATTCCACATTCATAATGTGTTCCACAAATCTCTGCTTAAAAAATATTTTGAACCGGTAGTACCATCAAAAGCCTCGCCTCCGCCAGTTCTTGTTAATGATGCTGTCGAGTATGTGGTGTCTAAAATAGTGGATGTCAGGAAGGTGCGTAATTCCTTGCAGTACCTGATTCACTGGAAGGGGTATGGACCTGAAGAGAGATCTTGGGTACCTGCCAGGGAGGTTCATGCTCCTAGACTTGTTCGTAAATTTCATTTAGAACACCCTGAAAAGCCATCGCCTGAAGTCTTGGGTCCGGTGGCCCTTCGTAAAAGGGGGGGGTACTGTCACGGGGTTCCGAAGGTGCACTCGGTCCCCCATTGCCCGCAGAACTGTTGCTTAGCTTTTGGAATGAGGTTCTGTGTTTGACCTCATTCCCAGGGCGGCTTTACTAGCTGGGTGGCTCCTTGCTCCTAAGTCTGCCTTGAGCGCCGAGCTGATCACTCGGTGCTCGACTGGTTGGTCTGTCGGTCATGTGACGCTGGCCACGTCACATGACCCTCACTCCCCACTATAAATACAGGCAGCCTGCTGGCTACAGGTTGCCTGTTAATTTCTAGGTTCCTGGCTATTTGTTGGACTGCTGAATACTTACCTGATCCTGTTCCTTGACCATCCTTTTGCCTGATCCTCCTGTACTGCGCATCTGTCCTGGTATTGTGACCTCGGCTCCCACCTGACTACTCTCTTAGGACTCCTCTTGTACTTCTCTGCTCTCCTGGTATTTATGACCCCGGCTTCTCCTGACAATTCTCTGCTTGCTCCATTTGTACTTTGCAGCTTTCCAGGTATTGACTCGGTCCGTTCACGTCCTGTTGTTTGTCTGTCTGTCATCCCTGCACTTACTCCAAGTTAGGGATTGCCGTCCAGTTGTCCCCTGTCATTAGGACTCGCGAGGCAAGTAGGCAGGGCCAGGGGTAAGGGTGGAGCGCAGTGGTCACTTCCCTCCCCCCTGTGTGTGTGTGTGTACGCGACAGTTACACTAGGAAAGTTCTTCAGAACTGGTCCCATCTGAACTCTGTCTATCTTTGACCCGGTAACGTATATTTTGTTTACTACTCATGATATTAATAAGATATTTCTCTCGGTATATAGCCAAGAGTTCCCATATTGTGGGAATATATAGTGTTAGGTGCCTCCATAATGCTGATTATTCTCTTAGCAAAGATGCATATTGTTAATGGAAGATTTGACATTATTTGAAAAGAGGACTAAACCCTTGGAAAGTTATTTTCCTTAGTCTGATTGCCGAGATTAATATTTTATCATATTAATATCATATATTTTTGATTGGTCATAGGAAAACAGAGTCAAGGGATAACAGTTATTTTCCTGTAAATCCGTGTTTTATTGTTATAGCCTGTTTGATAACAGAAGATCCTAAGTTTCTCTTGGTATATGAGTCAGTTTGTTAAAAGTATGACACTGGTTGTCATAAATCAATAAATCATACTGTGCTGATCAGATAGGGGTGTGTTAACACCACCGTGTGGTACATTTTGGATGTTACGTTGTAACTTCATCATTTGTTTTGCAGTTGTATTGTTTTTATATTCTTTGTTTCTATAATAAACGATTATATATTTTTGCATATACAATTGTCCCTTTGTTTCACTGCCTGCACAAATCAAATTAAGATACTTGATAAAAAAGAACTTAGAAGCGTTTTTTATGTCCGCCTGAAGGATAATATATTTTTATATTTTTTTTATCCTCTCTTTTATATGAAGATTCTTTCATATAGAAGATATATGACAGCAGATGTGAAAATTCACTGCAGACACCATTTATAGGCAAAGTGTGGATAAATTATGGAAAATATATATTTGTTGTCAGTAATATTTTTTCGAAAATTCTGGCCCTGACACACACACAGGCGCTTGCAGCGCAGATATGACAATTCACTGCTGACACTGTTTATAGGCAAAGTGTGGATAAATTATGGAAAACATATTTGTTGTCAGTAATATTTTTTCCAAAAATCTGGCCCTGACACACACACAGGCGCTTGCAGCGCAGATGTGAAAATTCACTGCAGACACCATTCATAGGCAAAGTGTGGATAAATTATGGAAAATATATATTTGTTGTCAGTAATATTTTTTTCCCAAAATCTTGCCCTGACACACACACGTGCTTGCAGCGCAGATGTGACAATTCACTGCAGACACCATTTATAGGCAAAGTGTGGTAAATTATGGAAAATATATATTTGTTGTCAGTAATATTTTTCCCAATATCTGGCCCTGACACAAACACAAGTGCTTTCAGTGCAGATGTGACAATTCACTGCAGACACTGTTTATAGGCAAAGTGTGGATAAATTATGGAAAATATATATTTGTAGCAGGGTGGATAAAAATCAATGATTTAAAAAAATAATAATTTTTGATTTCAATCGGATTTTTGGGATTTAATACGGATTTTTTTTATATAAAAATATATTACCATCCAAAGGTTATTCCATCATGAAATAAAGATTATTTTTTTAATTATGTAGAATAAGGCTGTACGTGGACTCCCATATTGTTGAATGGATTAGGCAGTGGCTGAGGGACAGACAACAGAGGGTTGCAGTCAATGGAGTATATTCAGACCATAGTCTTGTTACCAGTGGGGCACCTCAGGGATCTGTACTGGGACCCATATTGTTTAATATCTTTATCAGCGAAATTGCCGAAGGCCTCAATGGTAAGGTGTGTCTTTTTGATGATGACACAAATATTTGTAACAGGGTTGATGTTCCTGGAGGGATACACCAAATGGAAAAGGATTTAGGAAAACTAGAGGAATGGTCAAAAATCTGGCAAATAAAATTTAATGTTGATAAGTGCAAGATAATGCACCTGGGACGTAAAAACCCAAGAGCAGAATATAAAATCTGTGATACAGTCCTAACCTCAGTATCTGAGGAAAGGGATTTAGGGGGTCATTATTTCAGAAGACTTAAAGGTAGGCAGACAATGTCATAGAGCAGCAGGAAATGCTAGCAGAATGCTTGGGTGTATAGGGAGAGGAATTACCAGTAGAAAGAGGGAGGTGCTCATGCCGCTCTACAGAGCACTAGTGAGACCTCATTTGGAGTATTGTGCTCAGTACTGGAGACCATATCTCCAGAAGGATATTGATACTTTGGAGAGAGTTCAGAGAAGAGCTACTAAACTAGTCCATGGATTGCAGGACAAAACTTACCAGGAAAGGTTAAAGGACCTTAACATGTATAGATTGGAAGAAAGACGAGACAGAGGGGATATAGAAATTTTTAAATACATAAAGGGAATCAACAAGGTAAAAGAGGAGAGAATATTTAAAAGAAGAAAAACTGCTACAAGAGGACATAGTTTTAAATTAGAGGGGCAAAGGTTTAAAAGTAATATCAGGAAGTATTACTTTACTGAGAGAGTAGTGGATGCATGGAATAGCCTTCCTGCAGAAGTGGTAGCTGCAAATTCAGTGAAGGAGTTTAAGCATGCATGGGATAGGCATATGGCTATCCTTCATATAAGATAGGGCCAAGGGCTATTCATAGTATTCAGTATATTGGGCAAACTAGATGGGCCAAATGGTTCTTATCTGCCGACACATTCTATGTTTCTATATGTGTAATTTTTTTGGGTAAATAAATTCCATTAATCCATTCACAATGTCATGCTCTTCCAGAGGTTCTTGTAAGATTATTGGGCAGTTTCTCTGCCTACAAGATATTATCACAGATGCTTGGTTTACTTTGCAGTTCTCAAAACTGAATTTGACTCAGCAGAGATCACATGCCTCTTCTTCACAGCAAAAATGTTATAACATGAACAGAGTTGAGAAAAATACCTTAATCCTAACTTCTACAAACCTATGAATGCAGAATCAACCTAATCAAACTAATATGAAAAGTTGTTATTCTAAAAATCTTCATCTACTTGCATATTATAAGTTATACCAGCAAGAATTAGTCTTTATGTAGAAAACTATGATTTAAATCAAGCCTTACTGACTAGTGATTTAAATCGTGATTTAATCCACACACGTGCTTGGCTGTGATTGCCCAGTGCAGATGTGACAATTCACTGCAGACACCATTGATAGGCAAAGTGTGGATGAATAGGGTTGAGCGAACCTGAACTGTAAAGTTCGGGTTCGTACCGAACTTTAGGATTTTTGAACCCGAACATTTCAGTAAAGGTTCGGGTTCGGTATTCAGCGCTTTCTTGGCGCTTTTTGAAAGGCTGCAGAGCAGCCAATCAACAAGCGGTTAACTGTCTGACCTTAGAAGCCATCACAGCCATGCCTACTAATGGCATGGCTGTGATTGGCCAGTGCAGCATGTGACCCAGGCTCTATATAAGCTTGAGTCACGTAGCGCTGCACGTCACTCTGCTGTTACAAGTGTAGGGAGAGAATGCTGCTGGACTTGTGATTTCAGGGAGAGAATAGGAGAGAATCTAACTCAGCGATCTACAGATAAATAATTGTGTGGGTGCAGGGCACAATCGTTTTACCCTGCCCTAAGCCCATTGACCAAAAAAAGACAACAACTTTTATAATTCTGTTAGGTAGGCGGTGGCGGCGGCCATTTTATGCAAGCTCAGTGCATCTGAGCTTTTGGGACATTGCAAATCACAATTTTTTTGGCAATCTACAACATCTGGATTAGTCAGTGTGCAATTTAAGGTAGAAATACACCCATCATTTTCTGGGGTTTTAAAAAAACACTTTTTTTTGCCAAAAAACAGTATTTTCCTGATCTGCAAGTGTTAAATTTAAGTTTAATATATACAGATTTCATATTCTGTTACAAAAAAAAACTAAACATTTTTTGGCAATCTACAACATCTGGATTAGTCAGTGTGCAATTGAAACTAGAAATACACCCATCATTTTCTGAATGTTTTAAAAACACACTTTTTTAACAAAAAACACTATTTTCAGTCCTTGCAGCATCAGCACGTGTGAAATTACAGGCTTATATACTGCTGTCAAATTCAGTTGTTAAACAAACACTCGTTTGGGCAAAAAAAAAATTAGTTGGCAGCCTTTGATGCAGATGTCATTGTGAGATACACCCTTTATACATTTGGGTTAGATTCAGAGATTTTAAATGCCGCCATTTGGTGCACCAATATTGAATTCAGGACTACACTGGTTCAGGCCGTGTGAGATACACCCTCTACATACAGGGGTTTAATTCAGGCATTTGAAATACAGCCATTTGAAATACAGCCATTTTGGACAAAGAAATCTTTAATTTAGGCCTATACTGGTTCAGGCCCTGTGATATAAACCCTCTACATACAGGCATTTGAAATACCGCCATTTGGTGCACCAATATTGAATTCAGGCCTACACTGGTTCAGGCCATGTGAGATACACCCTCTACATACCGGAGTTTGATTCAGGCATTTGAAATACAGACATTTTGGGCAAAGAAATCTTTAATTCAGGCCTACACTGATTCAAGCCGTGTGAGATACACCCTCTACATACAGGGGTTTGATTCAGGCATTTGAAATACCGCCATTTGGTGCACCAATATTGAATTCAAGCCTACACTGGTTCAGGCCGTGTGAGATACACTCTCGACATACAGGGGTTTGATTCAGGCATTTGAAATACAGCCATTTTGGGCAAAGAAATCTTTAATTCAGGCCTACACTGATTCAAGCCGTGTGAGATAAACCCTCTACATACAGGGGTTGGATTCAGGCATTTGAAATACCGCCATTTGGTGCATCAATATTGAATTCAAGGCCTGCACTGGTTCAGGCCGTGTGAGATACACCCTCTACATACAGGGGTTTGATTCAGGCATTTGAAATACAGCCATTTTGGGCAAAGAAATATTTAATTCAGGCCTATACTGGTTCAGGCTGTGTGAGATACACCCTCTACATACAGGGGTTTGATTCAGGCATTTGAAATACAGCCATTTGAAATACAGCCATTTTGGGCAAAGAAATATTTAATTCAGGCCTATACAGGTTCAGGCCCTGTGAGATACACCCTCTACATACAGGGATTTGATTCAGGCTTTTTAAATACAGCCATTTGAAATACAGCCATTTTGTGCAAAGAAATCTTTAAATCAGGCCTACACTGGTTCAGGCCGTGTGAGATACACCCTCTACATAGAGGGGTTTGATTCAGGCATTTGAAATATAGCCATTTTAGGCAAAGAACTCTTTAATTCAGGCCTACAGTGGGTCAGGCCGTGTGAGATACACCCTTTACATACAGGGGTTTTATTCAGGCATTTGAAATACAGCCATTTTGTGCAAAGAAATCTTTAATTCAGGCCTACAGTGGGTCAGGCAGTGTGAGATACACCCTTTACATACAGGGGTTTGATTCAGGCATTTGAAATACAGCCATTTTGGGCAAAGAAATATTTAATTCAGGCCTACACTGATTTAAGTCGTGTGAGATACACCATCTACATACAGGGGTTTGATTCAGGCATTTGAAATACCGCAATTTGGTGCACCAATATTGAATTCAGGCCTATACTGGTTCAGGCCGTGTGAGATACACCCTCTACATACAGGGGTTTGATTCAGGCATTTGAAATACAGCCATTTTGGGCAAAGAAATATTTAATTCAGGCCTACACTGATTTAAGTCGTGTGAGATACACCCTCTACATACAGGGGTTTGATTCAGGCATTTGAAATACCGCAATTTGGTGCACCAATATTGAATTCAGGCCTATACTGGTTCAGGCCGTGTGAGATACACCCTCTACATACAGGGGTTTGATTCAGGCATTTGAAATACAGCCATTCTTAATACAGCCATTTTGTGCAAAGAAATCTTTAATTCAGGCCTACAGTGGGTCAGGCTGTGTGAGATACACCCTTTACATACAGGGGTTTGATTTAGGCATTTGAAATACAGCCATTTTGGGCAAACAAATTTTTAATTGAGGCTTAGTCTGGTTCGGGCCGTGTGAGATACACCCTTTACATACTGTCGTTCTATTCTACTATTAATTAAACACCCATTTAGGGCAAGATCCAAAATTCAAAAAATATGAGGAGAGCGTCAAATAAGGGACGTGGCCCAGGTCGTGGTGCTGCTGGTGGAGCTCCTCTTGCAGGGAGAGGACGTGGTCGATCTGTGCCAGCTACACGCACAAGTAAAACCCCTTCCTCAGGTGCGAGTAGGCGACAAAACCTGCAGCGGTATTTGGTTGGGCCTAATGCTGCTCTGCGAATGGTGAGGCCTGAACAAGTACAGGGGATAGTAGATTGGGTTGCTGACAGTGGATCCAGTTCCTTCACATTGTCTCCCACCCAGGCTCCTGCTGAAAGACCACAGTTGGCACCTGCAGCCCATGTCCATCAGTCTTTCACCTCACTCGCTTTAAAATCAGCCAAGCAGTCTGAGCCCCAAGTCATGCAGCAGTCTCTTCTGCTTTTTGATGACTCCGTTAGCAGGGTTTCCCAGGGCTATCCATTGAATAATGGATCTGTGGAATAATTGTGGAGATGTCCCAGAAAGGGAACTTTATTTTTTAACCCCTTCCCAGCTGCCCATTGACTATATACGTCCTATCAGCACATACCCTGTGCAGATAGTACATATATAAATGGTCAGGCTGCTCTATAATCCCAGCCCTGTAAAGTTCCTGCTCATGAAATCTAGCAGGAGCAGTTCTGGTCCTGGCTGACAGACACAGCGGGGACCCTGAGGAGAAGACAGGATTGGTGTATTACCGCTCTTGCATTCTCCAGTGCCAGGAGGAGATTGCTGCAGTAGCTCAGGGAGGAAGATCACAAAGCGGCAGAGCCGCCAGGTGTCTTATGGCTGGAGCAGAGCTGCAGGGTCTAAGAATAACGTGATCAGCTCTGCCTGTGTGTAATGTCCCCACAGGGGCCTGTTATCCCCTATAACTGGGGCTCCTATGCATGCCCCAGTTACAGTGGAAACAGTGCAAGTAAAAAAAAAATTTGAAATATATTTTTCTTAATGACCTCTTGGGGGACATATTATGTGCTAAAAATAAATAAAAATATAAGTAAAAATATAAAATAAAAAATACGAATATAAAAGTAAAACAAAAATTTGCAGGAAACCATGGCTAACGGAAACTATCACCATAGTTGCCCCATTCACTCAAACTTATGCATGTTGGATAACAAAAGGATCATCACAAAATAGGGAACCAATTGCAATAATTAATTGTGTGTCGGTTTTAATATTTAAGAAATATAAAGCTCTAATTAAAAATATGACTTTTTAATAACAATTAGCGGTTTTTCCCTAAAATAGAAACATGCCAATAAAAAGTCCTAAGTTTCACGTAAACAAAAAAAAATTTTTGGTAGTCAAACAGATAAAAAAGTTAGGGTCACTAAACCAGCACATGCAAATCAGGAAAAATTACCTGGACATTCAAGCCTTTTTATAGGCCCAGTCATGAAAGGGTTAAAGGTCTCTCCATGACAAAAAGATTGTGAATTACATCTGTACATGGTCAAACCTCAACAATGAGTAGATATAGTATTACATGGTGACCATTGATATAATTGATCTTACAGAGGTGCTTTCTAATCAGGCTGGGGATTATCCCAAGAAGGGGTACCGTCATCTATGATGACCATTTGTCTTAACAGGACATATGGAAAGTAGTTGCCATCTTGATGTATGCCTGTAGAATCTGAAATTTTGCTTTTGTTTGTTATGATTTCACACACAAATTAAATGGTTTAACAATTTATTCTTGTATGTTTATAGGGAGACTTGGGAGAAAAAAGCTGAAAAACTTCGCAGTAAGGTGAAAGAAGTCCTGAAATGTGATGCTCTGAAACAAAATCCTTATGATCCTATTGTTGTGCCTCCAGTTGATTGTCTCCTTTCTTGTCTTTGTCTTGAGGCTCCATGTAAAGACATAAAGTCATATTGTGAGGTTCTAAAAAATTTCCAGCACTTGATAAAACCTGGAGGTCACCTTTTAATTTTAAGCGCGCTGAATGCTACTTTTTATTATGTTGGTAAAACTTATTTTAGTTCAATGGTCACAAAAAAAGAAGAGCTGGAGATGGCGTTCAAAGAAGCTGGTTACGAAATTGAAAAGGCTGTGTATACTCCTCGTCTTGATAGATCAAAGATGGATGTTGCCGATTATGACACTCAATATTTCATTCATGCCCGTAAACCAAAGTAATGCCAAATTCTTCTGCCACCATTTCTTAGAAATGCTGGTCTATATCTGCTTGCTTTAGCTTGTAAACACATAATGCAAAATTAAATAAGTAATTTTGGGTTGGGTTGATTCTGAAAATTCAAAAAAGGAAAAAAGTGTTGGATAAATTCATGCAAAAAATGAATAAATAAAATCTTTATAATGGAGTGCATATGTAAAATTAATAGTATCCACTACTTAGTATAGTAGCTAAATCTTTGCATACTTGCATGGGAAGTGAAGGGTAAATGTTGGTCTCCTGGTAAAAGAATATTCTAAAATGGTTATTTTGGGGGTCTATTGAGCAATTTTACTGCAAAATAAATTTTTCTACTGGGAAGTAAAGGTAGAAGAAAATTGAAGATGTCAAGCTGACAAGTCTATAGAACAGTCCACTTAAGTTCCACCTGGAGGGCCACATGGAAGAGTGTACTGTTTCATTGTATCCCTTATGACTAAAGCACCTACTAGACTGCGCACTATTCAGCCAAATTATGCGGATCACATGTTCATATGAATTTTGGGCTATTTGGGTCCATTAGCAAGAACAAATATTTTAATAATAATAGAATGAATGCCCTTGAATGTCCCACAAATTGAGGTAAAGGGGACTATTCATTGGGTGCCATTGGTCCCATCATCCTTGTTTTATTAGAGCATCAATAAAGGTACCTTAAAGTGGTTGTCCCACAAAAAATATGCATCTAGATCTGAATACTTTTGTAATTGCATGCAATTAAAAATGTAGCATAGCCACTGAGTTATTTAATAAAATTTATCTGCATAGCACCACTTGCTGTTTGTTCTTTTTCTTATTTCTTTGACCTGCTCACTGAGAGGGCCGCACATGCTCAGTTTCATCCTTCAACTGTCTTCTGAGCTGTGAACTTGTGATAGGGAGGCCATGGACACGCCCCCTTAGCTGCAGCAGAAAAGACACTCCCCTTGAGCTTTCAGATTGATATAAATCTAGCAGACCAGTAAATGGGGAGATATCTGGATCCATGTAAGGTACAAGGCTGGTTCTAGCTTTGTGTCACGGCTGAGGATGGGGGAAACCCTCAGCCGTGCGATGGCAGAAGATAATGGTTGCTGCTAGGCCAGGACAGGAATCAGGAAGCAGGTCACCTCCTATCACATCCCTAATTCTGACCCTGACTCCTAGCTGTATGAGCCAACCCTGATGGTAGGAGGGCTCATACTCCGGAACCTACGGTCCCTACTAGCCCTCAGGGTAGCCCTGGACTAGGATCAGGGTAAGACGACCTGTTCCTCCTAGATGCGGACGAACAGGAGTCTCACAGGCCAAGCTGCAAGGAAAGGGGAACAAATACAACATATGGATATGGCAGGTGAAATAAAACAGTTCCAAACCTACCTGCCACAGACATGCTGACTGGAACCCGTGCATGACTACTGATGTCCACACAACACTAAGGGACACAGCACACAACACATATCACACAGGTAACCAGGACATCCATAGCTGCAATAATAATAGACACCATAAAAACATCTTCTAACACCAGACATATAGTTTTATGACCACAAGGGTGGCCCTCACTGGCAGATGGTATAAGAAACCAGGAGGATGACTCCAGCTACAACAAGGCTGGAGTACCCCTCAGCTACAGGTCTCAGCAAAGGCTAAATAGCCCAAATGGCCACACCCACACAAACACACACTGGAAAGGGAATTAACCCTTCCAAAGCCAGACAGGGTAGTGAAACCACTTAAAGGGAAATATACATATAAACACCACACTCCACCTGATACCGCCGACAACAGCATGCGTGGCAACCATGTCCTGGGAATCAGCCAGAAGGCCAAGACACTGCCACAACATGCACACTACACCACACGTTGCCGCGGACAACCGCAAGTGAAGGGAGGGTGTCACAGTGCACACATACTAAAAACCTCGTGCATCACAAACAGGGAAAGTGCACACATACAAAAACACAGGTCAGGTGGAAACCGCATGCCCATAACAGCAAGCTGCCCTGTAACAGCTCAGGCCGCTATACTGTGACCAACATCATGTTGCCAGCGGCAACCACACGTGAGGCAAGAAACTAGCAGCCCTCACCATGTGGTTGAGAAGAAAACCAAAACCGCAGGCAACTGCATGCGGGTCCAGGAGTCACGACCATGACCATGGTCGTGACACTTTGTTAGAAAGAGATTGTCATGTCCTATATGATTTCTCATTTAGATTTTTTGCAATAGTAACTTTATTAGCTTGTGAGATGCTTTTCACACATAACAAGTGGTGTCTATCTACAGCGGGCATTACAAGGTAAAAATATTTAGCAAAGATTTAATAATGAATTACAAGGCTTTTATTCTGTTAACTACCATTCAAATGTTTTTTGCACATGAAAACTTTAGTATTAATGGGACACCAGATGACACTATTAACCCCTTAGTGACCATTGACCAAGCCTGTTTGGGCCTTAATGACCAAGCCAGATTTTGGAAATCTGTCATGTGTCAATTTAGCAGAAAATAACTACGTAAAGGTTTTGCATATCCAAGTAATTCTGACATTGTTTTCTCGTCACATATTTTATTTTACTTAGTGTAGGAGAGTCCCCGGAATAATAATGGACGGACGATACGTGCCACCAGAGGTCCTGGCCTCGGTGGAGTAAGAACCGGATCATTGCGGTTACAGCGGCGAATGCTGCTGGCGCAGCGTGTCCGGGCCGGTTTTTACTGGGAACAGGTAAAGAGTTGGGGGGGTGCCTGTTCCCCACGGCCAGCCCAGGTTTTTGGTGGAGCTGGGCCTTTAAAGAACCCAGCCTGCTGATGATGGGGGTGGGGTGTGTCTTGCTGTGCTGGAGATTTCCACAGACAGAGTCAGTGCTGGAGAAGGAGAGTCTGGGCGCAGCACACATTGAAGGATAGTCCTGGGACCTGTGGTGCTACGAGCCGAAGTGGCTCTGGCCTGAGGGCGACCAAAGGCAGGTAGCCTACAAGCCTGCAGAAACTGCTGTGGTCTGTCCAAAACAAGGTGACTCAAACCTGCTGTTTATTTTCTATGGAAGGACTTTTGTTTTATGCACTATGTGGATATGCACCTGTGTGGTCTGCACATTGCCTGTTATGCCTTTGGTTTAAATAAAGTCACGGTGAACCACAAAGACTGTCTGTGATTGCCTCAATACTGCCGCCGCTACCGTAGCCTACCACGAGCACATCCCCACAATTGGTGGCTTGGAGCGGGCATTCCTGCAGTGAGGCAGGCCTGAGGCAAAAGTTGTGTTGGACTGCATGTCATATATCAGGCCTGCAAGTTTAATGGTTCCTGACATGATGGAGAGGCCATTAAGCACCTGATTCAGAGTAATGTACAGCAGCAACAGGCATTGCAGGCTCAGAGGGAAATAATGAGCTACAGCAAAAAAGACACGAGGAGTCTATGTGTGCACAGCAGCAAACAAACAATCTCCTAATGCAGCAGCTGGTAGCCATGCAAGAGTCGGTGCGAACATCCCTGCAAGGAGTTTCAACCGCAACAACCCGACTGTGTCTACCGCCAGGGATAAAGTCCGATCCGCCTGAGGAAAATGGGTCCGGAAGATGATATAGAGGCGTTCCTGACGGTGTTCGAAAGAACCGCGGAGCAAGAGAGGCTGCCATTGGAACAGTGGGCCGAGGTGGTGGCGCCTTTTTCTGGTGGGGGACGCACAAAAGGCCTATTTTGACCTCAGCCGCGATGAGGCCAAGGACTATGAGAGGCTAAAAAGTGAGGTGTTGGCCAGGTTGGGGGTAAACACCTATGTGCGAGCGCACAGGGTGTATCAGTGGGTGTTTGCCGAGTCCCGACCCACCCGGTCACAAGCCTATGACTTACTTCACCTAGTAAAAAAATGGCTTCAGCCTGAAATATTGAGCCCTTCTCAGATGGTTGAAAGGGTCGTGGTCGACAGGTTCGTGCGTACCCTCCCGAGAGCCATACAGCGCTGGGTGGGACAAGGCGATCCAGGCAACCTGGAACAACTGGTTAGCCTGGTGGAGAGGTATATGGCCACTCAGGATTTGGTGCGGGACTCAGCGGTACTACCGAAGTCACGTCAGCCCCCGTTGCCGACCCGGGATCCTGAAAAAGGGATCCCACCTCATAAGGAGGGGAGTGGATCTCCAGTCCATGGAGGAATACCCTGGGGAGGAGGGAGGCTGCGAGGATCAGATGTTGGCATTGTCAGGGTTGGGGACATGTGGCAGCCAACTGCCCTAGGGCATCCGAACCCATGGACTGCGGGTTCGCTCGCCGGTCCTCTTTTTATGCCCAACCGGTGTATATAGGCTGACCCCCTGCTGGCTGCGGACACCCCTCCGTTGTGTGATGTTGTTGTCAATGGTCACTCCGTGCAGGCCCTGCTGGACTCTGGGAGCCTGGTAACTCTGGTCCATGAATCGCTGGTAACGGAAAAACTCCCAGATAGGCGAACCCTTACCATTGTCTGTATACATGGGGATCGCCGGGAGTATCCCACCACTAAGGTTACCCTGGCGGTGTGTGGGAAGGAGGTACCACATGTCGTCGGAGTGGGGAGACGGCTCCCTTATGCCGCAATATTGGGAAGGGACTTTCCCCTGTTCTGGACTTTGTGGAGGAACAGGTTGCCTACCTGTGGGGAAGAAAAATGTCTGGGTCCCGAGCCCGAGGACCCCGAGGCAGGGGCCCCAGCTGTAGGGGTCACCGTAGGGGAGGTAGAGTGTAACCCTGACCGGTTTCCCCTAGAAGTATTGGCGGGTGAGACAGTAGAAAGTTCGTCTATCCTGGATCTGGGGGTACCCCGAGAAACCTTCAGGGACCGCACAGCTCCAGGATTCGACCGTTAGTGCGGGCTAGAGAAGGTGTGTCGGTGATAATGGCGTTGCCCAGCGTCCCGGCGCCGATACCGTATTTCCTCACCTGTCCTATAACCAGGACCTGTTATATAGGGTAGACAAGGTGAGGCAGGAGGTGGTGGAACAACTGGTGGTGCCCCAGCCTTACCGGCGAATGGTCTTGGATTTAGCGCATGCGCATGTCTTGGGTGGTCATCTGGGGGTTAAGAAAACGCTGGAGCGAATTCTACAACGGTTCTATTGGCCTGGGATTTATGAGGAAGTCCGGAGGTTCTGTCAGTCCTGTCCAGTGTGTCAGGTGACTAGCCCCCAACCTCAGTATCGCAGTCCACTGGTACCTATGCCCATTATAGAGGTGCCCTTCGAAAGGATCGCCATGGATCTGGTAGGCCCCAATTATTAAGTCAGCCCGAGGTCACCAACACATACTGGTAGTGTTAGACTATGCCACTCGCTATCCGGAGGCGGGTCCCATTGCGCCATACGTCGGCCAAGGTAATAGCTAAAGAGCTTATGAGTATGTTTCGCCCGGGTGGGGATACCAAAGGAGATTCTGACGGACCAGGGGATACCCTTTATGTCCAAAATAACAAAGGAATTGTGTAAGCTATTAAATATTAAACACCTGCGCACGTCCGTCTACCATCCCCAAACCGATGGGTTAGTAGAACGGTTTAATAAGACCCTGAAGTCCATGCTAAAAAGAGTCGTGGCTAAGGACGGGAGAGATTGGGACTTACTGTTGCCC
>NC_053389.1:80971991-80996996 GCF_905171765.1 Bufo bufo
GAGCTGACACAGAACTGAGGAAACCTCAGCCTTATATACAGGTTCCATGGGTGCAGCAGAGAGGCCACACCCATGGAGCAGACAGAGGATTAACTCCTAATAGACACACAGGGGAGTTAACCTATAAAGAACCACAAATGACACACAGGAACGGAGCTGCAGCGAGAGCATAGACAGAAGGTCACAGCCAGAGGTAACGACTGTGACACACAGCAGGGGTTAATTCACGGCAAAAGGGGGTTCATGTCACCAAGCAATAGAACAAAGGATTTTGAGAGATTTAGGCCCCTGTCACCCAGGCACAGCAGGGGTTTGTATACACCAAAAATGGTAAAATGTCACCCGACAATTGAAAATAAGAATTTTTTCAATTTAGGGCACTAAAATTGGCACTTTTTTTTGCATTAAAATGGCTATAAAATAGTCCTTGAAAAGGCTAGAGGGATGTAAAAGGCAGTAAAATGTGCTTAAGAGCATGGCAACTGCTCTGCAAACAAATGTGGATAGGGAAATAACTTAAAATAAAATAAAATAACTAAAAATTACAAATTATTAACCTGCAACTCAGAGAAGGAGGTGGATATGGAGTCGGAGGCTGAGGAGGCGGTGAATGTGGTGTTGTGGATGGAGGTAGCAATGGAGGAGGAGGTAGCCAACAATGTTTTTTTTATATTTTTTTATTAGGGTAGGTAGCCCCCAAAATATTGTGACAAATAAAAAAAAAGAAAACAAAGAATCATTGCACTTGACTTGAGTACAAGAATGTATGTTTGATGGTGGTATAAATGTCTATTCTGCACAAGGTACAGACAAGTCTTGTGGGATCCAAGCCTGGTTCATTTTAATGAACGTGAGGTTGTCCACGTTGGCTGTGGACAGGCGGCTGCGCTTGTCTGTGATGACGCCCCCTGCCGTGCTAAACACACGTTCAGATAATACACTGGATGTAGGGCAGGCCAGCACCTCAAAGGCGTAAAGGGCAAGCTCAGGCCATGTGCCCAATTATGAGACCCATAAGTTGAAGGGGCAGACCCGTCATTCAGTACGTGTAGGCGTGTGCACACATACGGCTCCACCATGTTGGTAAAATGCTTCCTCCTGCTAAGACGTTCCATATCAGCTGGTGGTGCTGGTTGTTGTGGCGTGCTGACAAAGCTTTTCCACAATTCGGCCATGCTAAGGCTACTTTCACACTAGCGTTCGGAGCGGATCCGTCTGATGCTTCATCAGACGGATCCGCTCCGATAATGCAGACGTTCGCATCCGTTCAGAACGGATCCGTCTGCATTATAACTTTTTTCTAAGTCAGAAAGTAGCCTGAGCGGATCCGTTCAGACTTTACATTGAAAGTCAATGGGGAACGGATCCGCTTGAAAGATTGAGCCATATAGTGTCATCTTCAAGCGGATCCGTCCCATTGACTTCCATTATAATCTGGTCGGATCCGCTCGCCTCCGCACCGGGCCAAGGCGGGACACACCGAACGGCTGCAAGCAGCGTTCTAGGTGTCCGCTCACTGAGCGGAGCGGAGGCTGAACGCTGGCAGGCGGATGCATTCTCAGTGGATCCGCCTCCACTGAGAATGCATTGGGGCCAGACGGATGCGTTCGGGGCCGCTCGTGAGCCCCTTCAAACGGTGCGCACGAGCGGACACCCGATCGCTAGTGTGAAAGTAGCCTTACCCTGCCTTCTGAGGTGCTGGCGGTGCCCCAGCTGCGTTGGCGACCTCTTCCTCGTCCTCTGCCTTCTCCTTGTGCTTCCACTGTGCCCCCGCTGTCAGGTGGGAATGCCACCAGCAGCGCGTCTACCAGCGTGCGCTTGTACTCGCGCATCTTACGATCACGCTCCAGTGATGGAATTAAGGACGGTACGTTGTCCTTGTAACGGGGATCCAGCAGCGTGGCCACCCAGTAATCAGCACAAGTTAGAATGTGGGCAACTCTGCGGTCGTTGCGGAGACACTGCAGCATGTAATCGCTCATGTGTGCAAGGCTGCCCAGAGGCAACGAAAAGCTGTCCTCTGTGGGAGTTGTATTGTCTGTGTCCTCTGTATCCCCCCATCCACGCACCAGTGATGGCCATGAACTGGTCTGGGTGCCACCCTGCTGTGAACATGGTCCCTCCTCCTCCATCTCCTCATCCTCCACCTCCTCATCCTCCAGAACTGTGCCCTGGCTGGACAATTGTGTACTTTGGGTTTGTGGGTGCAGGAACCCACCCTCGGAGCCACTTGGGAATGACTGGCCGGAAACCCTACGAAATGATCTCTCTTCTCCTCCTGTGCCACATCCTCTTCCATCATTGCCATGAGCGTTTTTTCAAGGAGGCATAGAAGTGGGATAGTAACGCTGAGTACGGCGTTATCAGCACTGGCCATGTTGGTAGAGTACTCAAAACAGCGCAACAAGGAACACAGGTCTCGCATGGTGGCCCAGTCATTGGTGGTGAAGTGGTGCTGTTCCGCCGAGCGACTCATCCGTGCGTGCTGCAGCTGAAACTCCACTATCGCCTGCTGCTGCTCGCACAGTCTGGCCAGCATGTGCAAGGTGGAGTTCCACCTTGTGGGCACGTCGCATATGAGGTGGTGAGCAGGAAGGCTGAAGTTACGCTGCAGCGCTGACAGGCGAGCAGCAGCAGGGTGAGAACGCCGAAAGCGCGCACAGACGGCCCGCACTTTATGCAGCAGCTCTGACATGTCGGGGTAAGTTTTAAGGAGTCTCTGCACCACCAAATTCAGCACATGCGCCAGGCAAGGAATGTGCATCAAACCGGCTAGTCCCAGAGCTGCTACGAGATTTCACCCATTATCGCACACCACCAGGCCGGGCTTGAGGTTGACTGGCACAAACCACTCATCGGTCTGTTGTTCAAGGCCCGTCCACAGCTCCTGCGCGGGGTGGGGTTTGTCCCCCAAACAGATAAGTTTTAAAACTGCCTGCTGTTGTTTACCCCTGGCTGTGCGGAAGTTGGTGGTGAAGGTGTTACGCTGACCGGATGAGGAGCTAGTAGAGGATGAGGAAGCAGAGTAGGAGGAGGAAGCAACAGGAGGCAAACTGAAGCACCCTGCAATCCTCGGTGGTGGAAGGACATGCGCCAAACTGCTATCCGCCTCAGGCCCAGCCGCCACTGCATTTACCCAGTGTGCTGTTATGGAGATATAACGGCCCTGACCGTGCTTACTGGTCCACGTATCCGTAGTCAGGTGCACCTTGCCACAGATGGCATTGCGCAGTGCACACCTGATTTTGTCCCCTACTTGGTTGTGAAGGGAAGGGATGGCTCGCCTTGAAAAGTAGTGGCGGCTGGGCACGACGTTCTGTGGGACAGCCACCGCCATAAGGCCTTTAAAACTATCCGTCTCCACCAGACGGAATGACAGCATTTCGAAGGCAAGTCATTTAGAAATGCTGGCATTCAGGGCTAGGGATCGCGGGTGGGTAGGGGGGTACTTCCTCTTCCTCTCCAGCGTTTGGGATATAGAGAGCTGAATGCTTCCGTGGAACATTGTGGAGATGCTTGGTGACCCAGGTGTTGGTGTTGCTGGCAGATCCTCTGTTTGTGGGGTGCCAGGTGGCACTGTCACTCCAGAGGTGGATGAAGAGGCCGCGACTGCAGCAGAAGAGGAAGCAGGAGGAGCCAGAGACCTTTCTTGGTTTTTTAGGTGTCTACTCCACTGCAGCTCGTGCTTTGCACTTCAATGCCTGGTCATGCAGGTTGTGCTCAGGTTGAGAACGTTTATGCCTCGCTTCAGGCTCTGATTGCACAGCGTGCAAACCACTCATGTCTTGTCGTCAGCACATTGTCTGAAGCACTGCCACGCCAGGGAACTCCTTGGATCTGGCTTTGGTGTGCTCGGTCCCTTTCTGCGGTGGGCAGTAGGAGGCGTACTGTCTAGAGGACGGCCGCTCCGCTTTTTCACCCTGCTCCCTCTTCTGCTGTGCTGGTGGCTCTGTGCAACCACTGCCTCTTCCTCCGAACTACATCAGTCACTCGCATGACCTTGATTCCATGTGGGGTCGAGGACCTCATCGTCCTCCACATCATCTTCCACCCAGTCTTCATTCTTGACTTCCTTGTCGGTCTGCACGCTTTCGAAAGCCCCAGCAGTTGGCACCTGTGTTTCGTCATCATCCGAGACGTGCTGCGATGGTCCTCCCATGTACTCATCTTGAAAAATAAGTGGTTGGGTATCGGTGCACTCAATCTCTTCCACTTCTGGGGCAGGGCTAGGTGGATGGCCCTGGGAAACCCTGCTAACAGAGTCATCAAAAAGCAGAAGAGACTGCTGCATGACTTGGGGCTCAGACTGCTTGGCTGATTTGCAAGGGTGTGAGGTGAAAGACTGATGGACATCGGCTACAGGTGCCAACTGTGGTCTTTCAGCAGGAGACTGGGTGGGAGACAATGTGAAGGAACTGGTTCCACTGTCAGCAACCCATTCTACTATCCCCTGTACTTGTTCAGGCCTCACCATTCGTAGAGCAGCATTAGGCCCGACCAAATACCGCTGCAAGTTTTGTCGTCTACTCGCACCTGAGGAAGGGGTTTTACTTGTGCGTGTAGCTGGCACATATCGACCACGTCCTCTCCCTGCAACAGGAGCTTCACCAGCAGCACCACGACCTGGGCCATGTCCCTTATTTGACGCTCTCCTCATATTTTTTGAATTTAGGATCTTGCCCTAAATGGGTGTTTAATTAATAGTAAAAAAGAACGACAGTATGTAGAGGGTGTATCTCACACGGCCTGAACCAGACTAGGCCTCAATTAAAGATTTCTTTGCACAAAATGGCTGTATTTCAAATAGCTGTATTTTAAATGCCTGATTCAAACCCCTGCATGTAGGGGGGTATCTCACACGGTCTGAACTAGTGTAGGCCTGAAGTAACTATATCTTTCCACAAAAAGGATGTATTTCAAATGGCTGTATTTCAATGGCTAATTCAAACCTTTGTATGTAGAGGTAGTATCTCAGAGGGCCTGAACCTCTGTAGGCCTGAAGTAAATATATCTTTGCACAAAAAGGCTGTTTTTCAATTGGCTGTATTTCAAATACCTAATTCAAACCCCTGTATGTATAGTGGGGATCTCACACGCCCCGAATCAGTGTAGGCCTGAAGTAAATATATCTTTGCACAAAAAGGCTGTATTTCAAATGCCTAATTCAAACCCCTGTATGTAGAGGTGGTATCTCACAGGGCCGAAACCTCTGTAGGCCTGAATTCAATATTGGTGCACCAAATGGCGGTATTTGAAATCTCTGAATGTAACCCAAATGTATTAAGGGTGTATCTCACAATGACATCATCTACTGTACATCAAAGGCTGCCAACTAAATTGGAGCCCAAACGACTGTTTGTTTAAAAACTGAATTTGACAGCAGTATATAGGCCTGTAATTTCACACGTGCTGATGCTGCAAGGCCTGAAAATAGTGTTTTTTGTCAAATAAGTGTGTTTTTTCAAACACCAGAAAATGATGGGTGTATTTCTAGCTTAAATTGCACACTGACTAATACAGATGTTGTAGATTGCCAAAAAAGTCTTTTTTTGCTAACAGAATATGAAAGCTGTATATATTAAACTTAAATTTAACACTTGCAGATCTGGAAAATACTGTTTTTGGGGAAAAAATGTGTGTTTCTCAAAACCCAGAAAATGATGGGTGTATTTCTACCTTAAATTGCACACTGACTAATACAGATGTTGTAGTTTGCCCCAAAAAAATGGTGATTTGCAATGTCCCAAAAGCTCAGATGCAGTGCTGGTGCACTGAGCATGCATAAAATGGCCGCCACCGTGTTAGTATTTTTGGTCAATGAGCTCAGGGCAGGGTAAAACGATAGTGCCCTGCACCCACACAACTATTTGTCTGTAGATCGCTGAGTTTGATTCTCTCCTATGCTCTCCCTGAAATCACAAATCCAGCAGCATCCTCTCCCTACACTTGTAACAGCAAGCGCTACGTGACTCAAGCTTATATAGAGGCTGGGTCACATGGTGCTCTGGCCAATCACAGCCATGCCATTAGTAGGCATGGCTGTGATGGCCTCTTGGGGCAAGTAGTGTGACTCGTGTTGATTGGCTGCTGTGCAGCCTTTCAAAAAAGCGCCAAGAAAGCGCCGAACACCGAACCCGAACTTTTACGAAAATGTTTGGATTCGAGTCCGGGGTCCAAAAATCCTAAAGTTCGGTACTTTACAGTTCGGATTCGCTCAACCCTACTAGAGACCCAACAAACTTCCCTCTTCAGAGCATGGGGTGCCTGGGGTTTTTCCATTGTGCTTGGTAGAACACCCGAGCATTGCAAAGTTCTACACTCAACATTAATTCTGGTGTGATCCCTCTACGTTTCTTCAAATTTTTATGAGGTATGCACTAAACCTCCTTAATAGCACAAGAAAAAAAATTCTACTGTCTAATAGAGCCTAATAAAACAGCTGACTCCTAGTTTCTCCCTGCTTCACTCAGCAGTAATTGATGGCTACCACCAGGGCAGTATTGGTGGTACTGCAGTCAAGGGCCCAGGTCTCTTTGGGTCTCTGATATCCACAGCCTCATTAAACGGGTTGTCAGGTTTCCCATATTGATATCCTATCTTTGGATTAGCAAATGAAGAGCAGCAGCATCTCCGGGGAATCCTTTATTCGGACGGACTTTACAGAAAGTGTGCCATAAAATTAAGCAGCAACGTTTCAAGCTTGACAAAGGCTGGGATACAGCCGAAACGTTGCTGCTTAATTTTATGGCACACTTTCTGTAAAGTCTGTCCGAATAAAGGATTCACCGGAGATGCTGCCGCTACCTCTCTTCATTTGCTATATAGTTGACTGCTGAGGATCTGCGGTTGTGGTTTGGCTGTTGCATTGCTGGGGTGGCCGTTTGTGTCCGTGGCTGCTGCTCTACATACACTTTTGTTTACTATCTTTGGAATAGGTCATTAATAGCAGATTGGCAGGGAACCAACTCCCAGAACCCCCACAGATCAACTGTTTGAAGAGACCGCAGTGCTAGTACAAGCAGTGTTCTCTTCCTGGTTAGGGCGGTTTCGCATTGGCGTTAAAGGGTTCCGTTATAACAGAATATAATGGAATTTTAGGACGGAATGCAAAATGGAAGCCTTTAAGAGGCATCCTGTTTTGATCCATCCTAATACATGTCTATGGGGACACATAACGGTTCCGTTAGTCCTTTTTGCTTTCCGTCCTAAAATTTCCTTATATTCCATTATAAATCTGTTATAATGGAACCAATAACGGCATTAACTAACGCCAATGCGAATCTGCCCTTAAGGCTGAGTTCATATCACCGTTGAGCTTTCCTTTCTTCTGATCCATCAGAAGAGGAGAAAAAAAAAAAAAAACAGGACCTTGTAAAAAAACGGATCCTGTTGCATCAGTTCTCATCTGTTTAAATCATTTCTATATGAGATCTGTTTTTTAAACGGGGGAAAAAAGTACTGCATGTCTTTTTTCCATAGTCTGAATAATGTTTAGCCCTTGTATGCTCTAAGAATCCATAGCCTTTTAAAGAGTGTTTGATGCCTGAGAGAGTTGTATGTCTGTACATACTGTGTTTTAGTGAAGTGGTCATAATGACAGGTGGTGGCAGGATGTTTATATTTTTTTTTTGGGGGGGGGTGGGTGAGTGGACTGTGTCTATGGTGTAATTTATGCTCAGTTTGTAGTATGTATGGAAGGTGAGCGCACAATTGAGTGAATGGAAACAGAATAACCCCCCTTCCATTAGGGAAATCACCCTGATGCCGTTAGGAAAACATTTAGATTGAGGCTCAGGCCTCACAGTCTGCAAGACGGTTCCCAATTAGATGCAGCAAGCTGGAGAACAAGAGGCACAGACAAGGTGTGATTCAAACTTACTCTGTTTTATTGAAGACACATACAAAACCTTTATACTCATTCAGAGTATTCAAAAGTCTTACAAAAACGACCTATAGAAACATATGACCATGCCATCAGAACTGCTGACCTCAGCCAACACTTTAAAAGCTATGTACACCTTCAGGAGCAATTTTTTTTATAATTGCATTTTAATCATTTTGTGGCTAAAAATCTTTTTTTTAAATTGGTCTTTAATAAAAATATTGAGCCGTTCTGTCACAGAGGGTTAACTGTTTTTGTAGCTGTGTGAATCCTTATCTCTAAATCACTAAGAGTTTATAAACACTTATTTAAGCCACATTCTTATCAGTAAGATAAGGATTGAGCTTCAATGAGTGTTTACAAGGTCAGAGAGCAGAGATAAGGAGCCCGTCAGCTCCCTGCCTGATGGAAGAGAGATAAAATTCAGATCCTGCTAATAGAGCATCTCAGCTCTGTACCGAGAAAAGGACTCCATATTTTTTAATAAACACCAATTAATTAATATGTACCTCATAATGAGTTCATTGCAATAATAAAAAAAATGATATAAAAAATGCCCCCAAAGGTGTACATAGCCTTTAAGCTCCATACGCTACTTCAATTATCAGAGTGACAAAAAATGGAGTTTAGCATGTATACAAAATGGGGGATGAGTATTTAGCCAAGTTGTCCTCACCTTAACACACCCGATACATGTGCTGGGAAGGGGTATATGTGTTGCATTGTGATATCAAAAAGGGTTATGCAAAGTTACAAACTTGATTCTGCTGCATCTGGACAAGTATATATCATATGTAGCATATAATAATGACACTCCTATAGCACTTTAGAAGAGAATGCTAAATAAATGTGCACTTATGAACACTCATATTAGTTTCACACATCCCTGGTCCTCAAACTTTCAAATCAGAGACCACACTTTCAAAAATAACTGCACAAGAATAGAAACAGAAGACACCAGCTGTTAAATTTGCTCTTACATATGCCCTGTACAGTATCATTAAATTGGGCTTTTCTGAGGTGAACATCTACCTTACCCTTAGCTAGGGTTGGCTTGCGGTAGTCATTTGAAACTTCTAATAATTTTTTCAAATTTTTGTTATCTTCTAAGGTGGAGTAAGAGGAGATACCCTGCTTGATTTTGGCACAGGACCTACCATTTATCAGCATCTCTCAGCCTGTGAAGTGTTTGATAAAATCATTGTCTCAGATTTCCTTGAGCAAAACCGTGCTGAAATCCGAAAATGGCTGAACAAGGATCCAGATGCCTTTGACTGGACTCACATTATCAAATGTGTATGTGAGCTGGAGGGAAACAGGTAATTTATTTTTAAGCTTACACCATCTGAGTAAATATCAAGAAAGGTATGTAATTTCAGTCTGCACTGCTTTTATGCTAGTGCTAATACACAGCATCTAATCTAATAAAACAGAGCTGCAGAGTAAAAGCATAACACAAAGATAGGGAAATAGCTTGAGCCTCCAGTGATGAGTTGTTTCAGCCTTTGCATCTAAAATTAACATGCAGATATGCAGGAGGGTCTCCATTCTGCAACAGCAGGCCTGGCTTTTACATATGTTGCACAGATAGCTGTTAATATAAATGGTCACCATTAGAAATGATCGTAATTCAATCCGAATTTCAGGAAAAATTTGATTTGCACCAAATCCGAATTTTCTCACGCTTCGTGATAACGAATCACATTTTTTCCTAAAATGGCTGCTGCACGTGTGAGGACATGGAGCAAGGAGCTCTGGGAAGGCGGTATCACCCATAATGCCATGCATGCAGCCAATCAGCAACCAGCCAGCCCTGTGATGTCAAAGCCCTATAAATACAGCGCTCCATATATATGCAATGTATAAATTAAAAAAAATACTTAAATATATAAAAATTCAAATCACCCCTCTTTCCCTAAAATTAAAATAAAATACATAAACAATAAAAAAAATACACATCATGTGCATTGCAGCGTGTGAAAATGGCTGTAGCATTAAAATATATAAATGTTTATCCCATACGGCTAACAGCAAAACGGGAAAAAAGTCAAACTGGCCGATTAGCAGTTTTTTGGTCAATTCAAAAATTACATAAAAAGTGAAAAGTCACACACATCCCAAAATGGTATCAATGAAATAAACAGATCGCCCCACAAAACATGAGCCCTCATACAACTCAGTACACATAAAAGTTATAGGGATCAGAATAGCTTTTATTTTTTTGTCAGTATAAAAACAGAAGAAAAACTATACATATGTGGTATCCTGGAGAATTAAAGAAACCAAAAACCCATAAAACTGTCGCGGAATTGTGTTTTTATCTTCCAATTTCAACCCAATATTAAGTGATGGAATTAGAAAGCGCAACTTGTACCTCAAAAAACAAACCCCCATACGGAAATTAAAAAATTATGGCCCCAGAATGACAGGAAGTGAAAAACAAAAACGCAAATACGAAAAACCATCCAGGGCTGAAAGGGTTAAGCATCTGTTCTTACTGGAGAAACAATTGAGTCACTGTCACGGTAGTGTCACGGTGGGTAAGATAAGGGAAGGAAACAGGAAATGGCAAAGCAAACAGAACAACTGACTAGACCCCAAAAGCTAGGGAACAAAGGGGTCACCTCCTACGAATCCCTAAAAAAAACTTTCCCTATGCTGCTATGCCCATGTGCATATCTCCATGGTAGATATGCACATGCCCACGTGCCTAAGCTGAAACACACTGGACCAAACCCTCAGCAGTAGGGAAAAGGGAAAGATACTACCAGCTCCTTCAACCACCAAAGGAGCTAGTGTCACTCTAGGGGCCTAGTAAAAACAGACACAGAAGGAAAAAGGGAAAAGGACTTACAGTATCTTTTTTTTTAAATCAAATCGTTTTTATTGAACCAATAAATGTAGGATATTACAAAACAATACATTGTCTTTTCTTTCTTTATCCACCTTGTGGAATCAGTGTACAGCAGTATCCGGTAAAGAACCATCACACATTAACATCAAGTATCTGTACAAAGCATGTATACATGTAGGAACAAATATTAAAAAAAAGAATTGCATAAGTCCTAACAGTCTCAGACCCCCTCCCACCCCCCCACCCTTCCCCACCTCCTCCCCACCCTGTTAACTAGTCATGAACCATACCTAGCCTATATAACCACATGAGTATGAGATAACCAATCACTCCACAATTTGTCAAACTTCTGAGGACACCCTCTCTTCACATACACCCCTTTTTCCAATATCAGCATGTCATGCACCTTCTGCTCAAACTCTTCCAGTGTAGGCGGACTTCCCTGGATCCACCTCATAGCCACCAGCTTCCTGGCCACATACAACAACCTCCCCACTGCAACCTTAACCGATTCAGTCCCTCCAATCTCGGACACATACCCCAATACACATACCTTGGGATCATTTTGAATTTTCAACGTCATTTTACTATTAATCATATTCCTTACTTCTTCCCAATAATTACCAATTACTGGACAAGACCAAAGCATATGTAACAAATCCGCACCATCTTCCAAACACTTTGGACACTTGTCATCAATTCTTACTCCCACCTTTTTAAGGAATACTGGCGTTTTGTATACTCTATGTATGATAAATAGTTGGGACAGTTTGCCCTGTTCACTCAGGGACACCTTGGGGACTCCTTCCAGTATATCATCCCACTTATCATTAGATATATCCCCCAAGTCAACCTCCCATTTCTTCATTCTTGAGAGCGGAAACCCCTCTAAGAATTTATCAAGCAGAAGAGCGTACACCTGTGATATCAGCCCTCTTACCCCCCCCCCCCCCCCCTCTGTCGGGAGAACAAGCTTATGAACCACCTCCATTTGGGCTATCACACATCCTTTCCGCAGCGTGACCTCAAGGGCATGCCTCAATTGAAGATATTTATAGAACCATCCCCTAGGGATATTAAATTCCTGCTGCAGGTTCTGAAATGACTTACATATCTTGCCCTCGGTTAATTGGCCAATCCTCATTACTCCATGAGTTTCCCAATTCCTAAGTCCTGACATGGCCAAGAATTCAGGCAATAGGAGATTATTTCTAATAGGGGAAAGCTCACTGATTCCACCTACACCTCTCAATTGCTTCACCTTTGCCCAAACTTTTTTCATAAGTTCAATAAGAGGGAGTTTTTCTCTCCCAGCATGCATTCCTGACCCCTCCAAAATACCCATGAGGTCACGACTGCCCAACCAATGTTGCAATATCTGCCCTGTCATATCCGGCAATTGGAAGCTAATCCATCCCTTAAAATGCTGACATTGGGAAGCTAAAAAAATAAATCCATGCATTAGGAACAGCCAGGCCGCCTTCAGACTTAGGGTATTGCAATGTCTCCAGTTTAATCCTAGCCTGACCATATTTCCAAATAAGATCCCTAAATATAGAATGAATTTTCTTAAATCTATCCAAGGGGATCCATACGGGAGCATTGTTCAATACATAGAGCAACTGGGGCATCATAACCATTTTTAAAAGATTCACTCTACCCACCACCGAAAGAAAGAGCCTACACCATGACCTCACCTTTAGTCTGAAAGTAGCCAGCAACGGAGACAGATTAAGGTCTTCAAATTCCGACAGTCTAGGTGTTATATACAGTCCCAAGTATTTAAATTTATCCACCCAAGGAACCAAACTATCAACCTGTCTGCCTGACAGGGCCTGCCCATCGACCGGCATCAAAAAGGATTTTTGCCAATTTATCTGAAGCCCAGAGAAGCCACCAAATCTGTCAATCAATGCCATGGCCGCATCCAGGGATGCACCAGTATCGCCCAAAAAAAGCAGAGTGTCATCTGCGTACATAGCCACTTTTTTTGTGCAGCCCACCGTATCTAAACCCCCCAATATTTGCTGATAGGCGGATATAAGCCGCAAGCGGCTCTATTGCAAGAGCAAACAATAAGGGCGACAATGGGCATCCCTGTCTGGCGCCCCTGGCCAAGGCGAAACAGTCTGACAACCCTCCTTTAGCTCTGATTCTGGCTTTGGGACTAGAGTACAGGACCTTTACCCACTGAATGAACCGCGCTCCAAACCCCATGATTCTCAGGACCCCCCACAAGTAATTCCACTCCACACTATCAAACGCCTTGGCGGCGTCGAGAGCAAGCAAGGCCCTGTCTCCACAATTATCCGCCGGAATATTCAAACTAGCATATAGCCTACGGAGATTAATAGCCGTCGATTTCCCAGGCATAAAACCTGTCTGGTCCGGGTGCACAATAGTCAGAATCACCTTGGACAGCCTGTTCGCCAACACCTTCGCCAGGAGCTTAACAACTTACAGTATCTTTAGATGAGTTGGAACAGATAATCCACCAAAACTTCCAGCACACAAACAAGGAAGAACTATAACCGACAAAGGTTATAGGGAGAGGGCAGAATATATAGCCTCCCCAATGACCAAACGAACCACACCTGATAGGAGGTGTGATTCTGTTCAAACCCAAAACTAAACAAACTGTCAGATCGAGTCATGTGCAGCAACTCTGACAGATCGTCTCAGAACACCCACAGGGCAGGGCGTGACAGTACCCCCTCTCCCTCTACGGGTGACCTCCGGACACCCAGGCCCAACTTTATCCGGGTGTGCCCTGTGAAAGGCATTAACAAGGCGGCTAGCGTTAAAATCGGTAGCCGGAACCCACATTCTTTCCTCGGGACCGTATGCCCTCCAATGCACCAGGTACTGAAAGGAACCCCGAAGAACACGTGAGTTGAGAATTCTGGAGATCTGAAACTCCAGATTACCATCAACCAAAACAGGAGGAGGAGGAGGCAAAAGAGATGGTTCCGCAGGTTCCACATATTTCTTCAACAAGGACCTGTGAAACACATTATGGATCTTCCAGTCCTGCGGAAGTTCCAGAAGAAACGCCACCGGATTGACAATGGCCGAGATTTTGTAAGGGCCAATAAATCTTGGACCCAATTTCCAAGAGGGTACCTTCAGCTTAATATTTTTAGTGGACAACCACACCAAATCACCCACACACAGGTCCGGACCAGTCATATGTCTCTTGTCAGCCATCCGTTTATATCTTTCACCCATTTTTTTCAAATCAACTTGAATCTTCCACCAGATAGATGACAAAGAGGAAGAGAATCTCTCCTCTTCTGGTATCCCAGAAGATTCGGTCCCAGAAAAAGTACCAAACTGAGGGTGAAAACCATATGCGCCAAAAAATGGTGACTTATCAGTTGACTCCTGCCTATGTTTGTTCAAGGCAAACTCAGCTAAAGACAAGAACGAGGACCACTCATCCTGATTCTCAGCGACAAAACACCTCAAATAGGTCTCCAGGTTTTTGGTTAGTGCGCTCAGTTTGACCATTCGACTGAGGATGGAAAGCCTAAGAGAAAGACAACTGAATACCCAGACGAAAACAAAACGCCCTCCAAAACCTGGAAACAAATTGCGTCCCCCTATCGGACACCACATCAGAGGGAATGCCATGTAATTTCACAATGTTGTCAATAAAAACCTGAGCGAGAGTTTTCACATTGGGCAAACCTGATAATGCTACAAAGTGAGCCATCTTGCTGAAGCGGTCCACTACCACCAAAATCACAGTTTTCCCAGAGGAACTCGGCAAATCAGTAATGAAGTCCATGGACAAATGCGTCCAAGGACGAGATGGGATGGACAAAGGAAGAAGGGATCCTGATGGCCGAGTGTGCGCCACCTTCGCGCGTGCACAGGTCTCAAAAGCTGCTACATAACTCTCAACACTTTTATGCAACCCAGGCCACCAGAATCTCCGGGAAATAAGATCTACAGTGGATCTACTTCCAGGATGTCCCGCAAGAACAGTATCATGATGCTCCTTGAACACTTTGTATCGCAGTTCAGAAGGAACAAACAACTTCCCTGGAGGACAAGAATCAGGAGCCTCCTCTTGAGCCCCCAACACTTCCTTCTCCAGCTCGGGGTAAAGAGCGGAAACCACCACCCCATCAGCCAAAATCAGAGCGGAAAGCTATGTGACAACGGATCCGCTTTGACGTTTTTAATCCCAGGGCGATAGGTGACCACAAAATTGAACCTGGCAAAAAACAATGACCATCTAGCCTGCCTAGGATTTAAATGCTTTGCAGATTGCAGGTAGGCCAGATTCTTATGGTCAGTAAATACCGTAATCGGATAGGTAGCCCCTTCCAGCCAATGGTGCCACTCTTTAAAGGCCAATTTGATGGCCAACAACTCTCTATTCCCAACATCATAATTTCTCTTGGTGGCTGAGAGTATCTTGGAGAAAAAAGCAGACGGGCGCCATTTGCTAGGAGGGGGACCCTGCGACAAGACTGCTCCGACTCCCACTTCTGACGCGTCAACCTCCACAATGAAGGGTTGAGACACATCAGGTTGCATCAGAATGGGCGCAGAAGATAAACATTTCTTAATAGCAGAAAAAGCCTGTAATGCCTTACCTGACCAGACAGAGAAGTCAGCGCCCTTCCTAGTCATATCTGTCAAAGGTTTGACAATGGTGGAATAATTCAGGATGAACTTTCTGTAGTAATTAGTGAATCCTAAAAACCGCATCAGGGCTTTCTGATTCTCCGGCCGATCCCATTCCAGTACCGCACTGACCTTTTCGGCATCCATACGAAAACCGGAGGCAAAAATCAAGTACCCCAAAAACGGCAGCTCCTGAACAGCAAACACACATTTTTCCAACTTAGCATACTATTTATTCTCCCAAAGGTTCAATAACACTTGTCTTAAATGATCCTTATGAGTTTTCATATCGGGAGAGTAAATTAGTATGTCATCAAGGTAAATAACCACGAACCTCCCCACCAAATGATGAAAAATTTCATTGATAAAGCGCTGAAAGACTGATGGAGCATTAGTTAAACCAAAGGGCATGACTAGGTTCTCGAAGTGACCCTCGGGGGTATTGAAGGCCGTTTTCCACTCATCTCCTTCCCTGATTATGATCAGATTATAAACTCCTCTTAAATCCAACTTAGAAAACACCTTAGCACCAACAATCTGATCAAAAAGATCCGTAATCAAGGAAAGGGGATAAGGATCACGGACTGTAATGAGATTCAGTTCCCGGAAATCTAGGCACGGTCTAAGGGATCTGTCCTTCTTCTTTAGAAGCCAGCGGCCATAGGAGACTTAGATGGTCTAATATGTCCCTTTGCCAAACTCTCGGCAATGTACTCCCACATAGCTAGTCTTTTGGGTTGAGAAAGATTATATAACCGAGATTTTGTCAATTTTTCTCCGGGGTTAAGATTGAACGGACAATCATAGTCCCGATGAAGGGGCAACTCCTGAGCTCCACCCTCCGAGAATATGTCCGAAAAATCGGAAAAAAACTGAGGCAACACCTTAGTGACCACCCCCGAAATAGAGACACTAAGACAGTTGTCCATACAAAATTCACTCCAATTCCTGATTTGTCTTGTTTGCCAGTCAATGGTAGAGTTATGTTTTATCAACCATGGTAAATCCAGAACCATCGGAGCAGGCAAACCTTTTATAAAAAAACAAGAAATGAACTCAACATGAGAATCACCCACCCTCAAATGAATATCCTGAACAATATGAGCTAGACATCTTTGCGAGAGGGGGGCGGAATCTATAGCAAACACAGGTATCTCTTTGGTTAATGTGGTAGTTTTAAAACCATGACTCTGAACAAACTAAAAATCAATAAGATTAACCCCTGCACCACTGTCAACAAATACCTTTAACTCAAAATTTCCAGAGCCTAGCGCCACCATGGCTGGCAGGAGGAATCGGGTACTGCAGGTAGGATACAAATATGCCTGCTCTGACTCCCCATTCACACTACCAAGAGTAAGGGAGTTTTTTTTTTTGCTTTGAAGGGATCCCCTATTTGTTTTTCATTACCACTTCGAGGTTTAATAAAAGTGCACACATTAGCGAAATGACCTTCTTTACCACAGAAGAAACACAGTCTATTCAGCCTCCTAAAATTCCTATTACCAGAGCAAGAAGTAACCTGACCCAATTGCATAGGCTCCTCTCCTCCTCTCCAGCCCCTAATTCAGGTGTCAGAGTACCCCGAGGGACAGGAGGGACTGATTCCCCACCACGCAGCACCCCCTGCCCGAAGGGAATTTTGCATCTCTCCCTAAGATAACTATCAATCCGTACAACCAAAGACATGGACACCTCCAAGGGATTAGGTTTTTCATGAAATGCAAAGGCATCTTTTAATCTCTCAGATAGCCCCTGACAGAACTGACTACGGAGTGCAGGATCATTCCAGTCTGAGTCAGTCAACCATCTTCTAAATTCAGCACAATACGACTCAGCAGTACGTTCTCCATGGCACAAGCTGCGCAACTTAGATTCAGCCATAGAGACCCGGTCTGGGTCATCATAAATCAGACCCAGGGCTCCGAAAAAATTCATCCACCGACCGGAGGGACTGAGAACCGGTCGGCAGAGAAAAATCCCAGGACTGAGCGTCACCTTTTAACGAAAGTACAATTTCGAAAATACAGACGAAAATACAATTTACAGGACTCCCTGAACCGGAAAAAGTTATCACTTCCCCCGGAAAACCTATCAGGGAGAGCGACCTTAGGTTCCAGGCAGACCTGGTTTCCTCCGGCTGCACCAGACGCCAAAGAACTGACACTATTCAACCAAATTGCAGAGGTCAGCTAACTCCAAAGACAATCCCTGCATGCAATCAACCAAAGCATCAATAGTCTCCATTTTGCAAAAAATGACTGTAAGGCGGGTTATAATATCACGGTAGTGTCACGGTAGGTAAGATAAGGGAAGGAAACAGGAAACGGCAAAGCAAACAAAACAACTGACTAGGCCCCAAAAGCTAGGGAACAAAGGGGTCACCTCCTAGCAATCCCTAAAAGACTTTCCCTACGCTGCTATGCCCATGTGCATATCTCTATGGTAGATATGCCCATGTGCATATCTCTATGGTAGATATGCACATGCCCACGTGCCTAAGTTGAAACACACTGGACCAAACCCTTAGCAGTAGGGAAAAGGGAAAGATACTACCAGCTCCTTCAACCACCAAAGGAGCTAGTGTCACTCTAGGGGCCTAGTAAAAACAGACACAGAAGGAAAAAGGGAAAAGAACTTATCTTTAGATGAGTTGGAGCAAATAATCCACCAAAACTTCCAGCACACAAACAAGAAAGAACTATAACCCACAAAAGTTATAGGGAGAGGGAGGAATATATAGCCTCCCCAATGACCAAACGAACCACACCTGATAGGAGGTGGGATTCTATTCAAACCCAAAACTAAACAAACTGTCAGATCGAGTCATGTGCAGCAACTCTGACAGATCCTCTCAGAACACCCACAGGGCAGGGCGTGACAGTCATATTATTATGAACACCAGCTAATATCCAGAGTAACCTCTGTGTGCAGAGCGGACAGTAGCTAGATAGTCAGGGAATGACTCAATAAGGTCCTGGTAGGTTGTCACAGGTATCTGGAGTCATGCTGACTCAGTGCATCCCACAGCTGCTGGAAGGTGTATGGTGGAGGATCCATAGAGGGAACACAACGATCGAGGTGGTCCAACAGATGCTCTATTGGGTTCAAGTCTGGTGAAATAGGGGGCCAGGGTAGTACTTGTAAGTCTTGGTCACATTTTGGGATTAGCAAATCCAAGATCCGAAGTCGATTCGCTCCAGACTTGATTTTAATGCTGCACGGTGCATCATTAAAATATATGGGCTCCGGTGACAGAAATTAGTTTTCACCAAAGTCTAGGAAGACTTTGGTGAATAACTTTGGACTAGATTTTTCAACTTGAAAACCATGTTAAAACTTGCTTCCGAAGTCGGCTTCGGTACAGAAATACCAATCGGTACCGAGGCCAACTTTAGACTCTTGTTTTAAAATGGTTTTCAATTTAAAAAAATCTAATGTCGAATTAACTCATTTCAACTCCCCAGAGCCCATATATTTGAATACTGTACGGAGACGAACCTCTGTACAGTATTTAATACTCTGTGGCGTACCTCTTATAAAGACAGAGCACATAGCTGCTATGAAGCCTATGGGGAACGGGGGCCCACAGTGAACCAAAGGCCCTGCCCCCTAATTACATTCAATACAGGCTCTTATCCGGCTCCAGTCTAGAATCCCTACCATCAGTGGAGAAAGCGAACGGACCTGTGATGATGTCATCACAGGTCTTGTATATCTAGTAAAGGAACTGCCAGAGAATAGTGTAGTTCCCAGGTTAGAAAGGTGCATCTGCCAGGACCTCTGATGACATCATAACAGGTCCTTCAACCCCCAAAAGCAAGGAGAAGAACTGCTCCATAAGCTCTCAATTGCAGACTAGAATGGACTGGATAAAAGGAGGTCCTCCCCATTTCTCTTCATTTGCTCTCACTCACCATTTCCTGCTTTTACTCATATCTCACTCATATATATATAGTACTGCAGACAGTTACAACCAGTACCTCACGTACCTCACAGTGACCATAATATATACCTGACCATATACAGTGAGGAACAGAAGTATTTGAACACCCTGCGATTTTGCAAGTTCTCCCACTTAGAAATCATGGAGGGGTCTAAAATTCACATTGATGGTGCATTCCCACTCTGAGAGACAGAATAAAAAAATTAAAATCAGGAAATCACATTGTATGATTTTTAAAGAATTTATTTGAACACCTGAAAAAATCAGTGTTAATATTTGGTACAGAAGCCTTTGTTTGCAATTACAGAGGTCAAACGTTTCCTGTAGTTCTTGACCAGATTTGCACACACTTCAACAGGGATTTTGGCCCACTCCTCCACACAGATCTCCTCTAGATCTGTCAGGTTTCGGCGCTGTCGCTGAGCAACACATAGTTTCTGCTCCCTCCATAGATGTTCTATTGGATTTAGGTCTGGAGACTGGCTAGGCCACTCCAGAACCTTGCTATGCTTCTTACAGAGCCACTCCTTGGTTATCCTGGCTGTGTGCTTCGGGTCGTTATCATGTTGGAAGACCCAGCCAAGACCCATCTTCAATGCTCTGAATGAGGAAGGAGGTTGTTGCTCAAAATTTCACAATAAATGGCCCCATTCATATTCTCCTTAATACAGTGCAGTAGTCCTGTCCCCTTTTCAGAAAAGCACCCCCAAAGCATGATATTACCACTAGGGTAGTGCTCGGGTGCTCGGGCCAAACACATGGTGATATTCGGGTGGTCGAGCACCTGAGTATAATGGAAGTCAATGGGAGAACCCGATCATTAAACCAGGTACATAAGAAATTAGCAAAAATTGTTGGTTACCCCACCAAAATGGTTCTGTAACAGCATAGGGAGGATGTATGGATGCATCTTGGACAAGCTGGTTGCTGATGGGAACTATGTTGTCCAAATAGTACGCCACTTTCACATAATGACAATAATACGCACAAAACCAAGGGGGAAAAGAATCGATTTTAGAGGAAAGCAGATAGAAAACAATTTCCTGAATATTTACTTGTATATAAAGTGCAAGTGCTGCAAAAAATTACAAGGAAGAGGCACTCCGATACAACCTGTATATCACATAAAGGAGGGCCTCATTCACATTGAGTTGCGGGCCTGCAGGTGAGCTGACCCTGTAAAAGATTTGAGTTTCGGGCCAGCAGGTGAGTCTACCCTGTAAAAGATTTTAGGTTTGGGCCTGCAGGTGAGCTGACCCTGTAAAAGATTTTAGGTTTGGGCCTGCAGGTGAGCTGACCCTGTAAAAAAATTAGATGTGTAGGGGCGGAGCCTGCACCGGACTGTGATGGCCGCATAGTCAGGAGCTCTCTGTACTAGATCCACTAAAGCACCAGCATACACAGGGTGACAGACGAAAAAATGGTCAAAATCTGGCACCCTAGAGCCGGGGACACGTCTAATGCCAGTAAGCCGCCGAATAACAGCGGGGACATGGACAAATTCATTAAAAAGGCTGCAGCCACTCTGGTGGCTCGGTAGACCAATATGGCACCGAACCCGCCACATAAGGTGAGCCAGCGCACCGCTGACATCGCTGAAGGAGAGAGTGATGCAGAGGACTCTCACAGCAAAACGGCGCTTCCTATCACACGCTGCTTCTTAAAACAGTCACTCAGTAAAGCCATGGAGCCGATCTTAAGCGAGCTCACGGCCCTCTGCCATGATATGCACCACATAGGCGACCGAGTAGTGACCCTAGAAACGCGCCATGCTGCAGTACTAGACCAACAGCAACCGCATCCTCTCTGCAGAAATGCTGCACTTTCCTCAATGACCTCCATAACGCTCTGGAGGACCAAGAAAACAGAGGACGCAGGAATAACCTGCGATTCAGCGGGATACCTGAAACAGTCACGGTGGCTGATATACCTGGGACTGTACTTGCAATATGCTGCTCCCTGCTGGGTCCAGATTACCAGGCTGACATCATCATCGAGCGTGCTCATAGAGCACTAAGACCTAAGCCTAAGATCTCAGAGCCGCCTAGAGATGTGATCTGCAGGTCCCTTAACTTCCAGGTCAAAACAGCGGTCTTGGAGGCCGCAAGGAACCATGAGAATCTGACATACGATGAAGCCTGCATTACGATTTATCAAGCCCTTGCCCCCTCAACACTAAAGAAACGCAGAACCTTGAAGGCCCTAACGGATTGGCTCAGGGCAAACAAGATTCCATATAGATGGACTTTTCCATTTGGAATATCATTCTTCCATGCGGGACGTCGCCTCACCATAACCACATTTGCCGATTTAATCGGAGCTTACGACCACTTACAGATTCCTCTGCTGTAATCGTAAACTGGGAGCTGTACCAAGATCTAACAGAGCTGCCAGACCTACCGAAGATTTCACCTTTTGAACTTCCACTAACCCCGAAGGCACAGAAGTTCAAGCGGAGGAACAACCAGCTGACCCCATAGAGACTGGCTCTAATATCGCAACCACTTATTTGAGCCATCCCGGTTTTCTACTAGCCTCTCTCCCCACCTTTCCCTCTGACTCACCTTCCCCCTAACTATCCCACCTTCCCCCTCCAATACCAGTTATTTGCTACTGTTACTACACTTATTGCCACCCCATCCTTTCCCCCACTATACCTAAACTACCCCCTACCCCTTATAGTTTCATATTCGTCTGTCTGAAGGCTTCACCTCAGAGGCTCCTATCTGGTGCGAAGGGGATCGCAACAGGGTTGATTAACCATTTCCCCCCTTGTGACCCTCACCTAAAACACTAGTACAACCCATTTCGATGGGTACTGTTACCCAAAAGTTTATAACCATGTTACATATTGTTTTGTTTATTATTTTATTAAGGTACATGCCCCTTTCATTCTAATGATCCTGGAGGCACAGAGGGCCCCTCTGGAACCCATCTCACTCGTCCGGACTCTTCACACTATTCACAGCCAGGATGCGTTCTCCTGGAGATGGGTCATGCTTCAGCAAGGTAATCTCCACCACATTGAACACAATGGCTGATCTATCATTTGCGTCCTACAATGTTAGGGGCTTTAACTCCCCTTCTAAACGGACTCAGGTCTTCACATTGTTACGCAAATCTGGAGCCAATGTCCTACTCTTCAGGGAGACGCCCTTTAAATTAAATCACTACCCCAATCTCTCCTTCACCCACTACTCCCAGTGGTTTCATTGTGGAGGAGATTCATCTGCTTCTGGGGGGGGTGAGTATTGGGTTTCAGAGGAAGGTCCCCTTTAAATACATCTCCCACTTGCAGGACCCTAGTGGAAGATACTTATTGGTCAAGGGTCATATTGGCCCCCAAATGTACACAATCATCAATCTTTATGCCCCTAACACGGGACAGTACACCTGGTTCTCCAGAGTCTTCCCTATTATTGAGACCTTTGCAGAATGTCTAATTGTCGCAGGAGGTGACCTAAATGCTACTTTAAACCCACAACTAGACTCCTCAACTCTAAAATCTGCCCTTGCACTTAGAACCTTACGCTTCATAAGAGAGGGTTTTTGGAATCTGCACCTTATAGACATATGGCCTACTTTAAACCCAAACACAGCTGACTACACCTTCTATTCCAACACTCATGGTACGTACCAACGTTTGGATTACTTATTTGTATCTAAGGAACACCTCCAGCTCTGTCATGGACCTAAAATAGGGTCCATTCACCTATCTGACCATGCCCCCATATCCCTCTCAATCACTGCTCCTTTACCCAACCCGAGCAAATTTAAATGGCGTCTAAATGAATCCCTATTAGGTAACCAAAATATTAGAGATAAGATGAAGCTGAACTCCTCAAAGAATATTTTTCCCTAAATAAGGACCCAGAGATATCAGACCAATCCCTTTGGGATGCCCATAAACCCTATATTAGAGGACATTTCATAAGCCTGGGAGCATTTCTAAGGAAAGAAAGAAATAAAAAACTTGATTCCCTATGCAAAAAAATACAATCCCTAGAATCCCTACATAAACACTCCTTCTCGGATCCACAACTGCAAGAACTATCAAACTATAGAGCTGAATTGAGATCCCTCCTACAGCATTCTACAGCTAAATATTTTTTTTAACTCACTACACAAATTCTTTGCACATGGAGATAAGGCGTCTAAGTTTATGATGCGCATAGTAAAAAATAGAAGATCAATGAACTATATTCACCAAATAGAATCTCCCCAAGGAACCCCCCTTTACTCCTCCAAAGCAATATGTACCCAATTTCGTGAATTCTATGAAGCTCTATATAACCTGCCCCCTACGCTTACTCCATAGGCCCAATCATCACTTCTCTCTTCCTTCCTAGACTCACTTAAAATACCAACCATCACCAAAAACCAGAAACAAAAACTTGATTCCCCATTTACATTGGGAGAACTCACTGCAGCCTTGAAACAATCCCCCCCGGGCAAAAGCACAGGCCCGGATGGTCTCCCAGTTCTGTATTATAAAACCTACCAACAATACATCCTCCCTCATCTGCTCTCAGTTTGTAACTTAGCCCTACATGGAAAACAGCTCTCCAGAGATATGACAATGGCCCACATAACCCTGATCCCCAAAGAAGAGAAAGACCCTAAACATTGTGCCAATTATAGACCTATCTCCCTCCTCAACATAGACCTCAAACTACTAGCAAAGATGCTAGCCAATCGGCTTTCAACCCTTCTTCACACGATGGTACACGGGGATCGGGTAGGCTTCGTCCGAGGCAGAGAAGGCAGAGACAATACATCCAGAGTTCTAAATATAGTGCATTACTCTAATATCCGATCCAGACCTCTTCTTCTCTTGAGTGCGAAAAAAGCATTTGATAGAATCAGCTGGTCGTTTATGCAACAAATCCTATATAGATTTGGCCTGCCTGATCCCTTTGTACAAACCACCTTTGCAATGTACGCACAGGCCTCGGCCTCAGTCTTAATCAATGGCGACCTATCTGATTCCTTCCGCATTCAGAATGGTACCCGACAGGGATGCCCCCTTTCTCCCCTGCTCTTCGTTCTAGCTCTGGAACCCCTTCTTACCAAACTGAGAGCAGATTCAGAAATTCGAGGAGTGGAGCTGGAAGGTCTGGATCATAAATTAGCTGCTTTTGCGGACGATATTATGATCATGACTTCCAACCCAAAAAACTCACTTCCTGCGATTCAAAAACACCTGGATACCTATAGCTCCCTTTCCAACTTCAAAATCAATAAGCAAAAATCACTAGTGATTTGTATTGGGATTCCTCCATCAACACAGCGAAGCTTAAAAAAGGATTCCCCATTTAACTGGTCTTCCCCTCTTTAACCTACTTAGGGATTAAAATAAGCCCCAACACTTCGGAACTGTTTGCACTCAATTACGCCCCCTTGCTAAAGTCTATTTCATCCAGCATAGATAAACTAGACATTCCTACTATCTCCTGGGTTGGCCGCAAAAACCTTCTCATGTCATTAATATTGCCCCGTCTTACATATCTACAACAGGTCCTGCCCATCCCGATTCCCAAATCCTATTACAACTCCTTGAAGAAATTATTCCGCTCATTCATTTAGAATGGGAAGAAACCCAGATTATCCTATGATCTCCTCTCACGTCCCAAACATACAGGAGGAATTGCTTTGCCAGATCCTGAAATGTATGGCAGAGCAGTT